>NC_028643.1:19637887-19681773 GCF_001406875.1 Solanum pennellii
TATATATATATATATATATATATATATTTGTGTGTGTGTGTGTGTGTGATGAATGATTGTGTGTGTGCTGAATGATGTCAAAGGGCTTGTATATGACCTCGAAGAGGTACGCCGTACCATGATTTGAGAATACGATTTCTTCTAGTGTATACTCTCGGGTCGCGACATTCGTTATAGCCGACATACACCATGTGAGCTACATGGAGTCCGGTGTCATTCCCTCACACCGAAAGGAGGGTGTTCTACTTGCTAAGGTAAGATATAATCATTCATATAGTATCTAGGTGGATCCACTAGGTAAGGTTTCAAACGGGGCACATTGTTAAAGAACTAGGAGTTTGTTACTAGAAACCCTATTTATGCTAATTAGAATTATAGTTTCCACTTCATGAGAACATCAGGTAAACATATCCTCCTTTGTGAAGGAACAACACTCATTGTTAAGTACATTCCGTGCTAAGATAAATTCCCTTTTTGAAGTATCTTTCAGTCTTTCTTAAAATTAATTCATAACAAAGTTCTGAGGAACCCTGATATAATATGTGCATAGATAATAGCTTTTAGTATAAGAAAGCCCTTTCAACAAACACACAACATCATGTGAGAACATTACTTCATAACAGAGTCATAAGATGTACATGGGGCTTACCTTTACTCCCTCATATTAGTACATCTATCATCAACTCACAACCAATATATTAATTGCATGAACGTATATTCATAATTTCATCATTCATACTTCAATAATCAATATTACCAAGGATAAACAAAAAATACTACAATAGAACGTTCAAGTCCTTGATGATCTTACTAATGGCCACCAAGAAATCCTTTCAAAACATCATACCAAATCCATGATATTTATCCACTAAATAAATCAACATCATCATGCAATAGTTAATTATAAAAAAAACCCTAATTACATAACCTCTAATCATTAATCAACCTAATTCATGAGTTAGGGTTAGAAAAAGAGGGATATTCTGTATCTTCAAGAATAAGGTCAAAAACCTAAGGAAAGGAGTATCAAGAGTCAAGAGTTCCCCTACCTTTTCAATCCTTAAGGATAAATTAAGAAAAACGTTGTTCTTGAACCTTAATTGAAGCTTTTACCTTCTTCTTCAATAGAGTCTTTGTTTACTGAGAATTTAGAGATAAGTTAAAGAAATTGGGTTTTCAATTTGGGGATTTGTTATGGTGTGGGAATGGGTATAAAATAAGTTGAATTCAATGTATAAAAACCCACTAAAATACCTAAAACGTCCCTCACATAGATTGACCTTTTAATTTAGTCTAGTTTGACTTTTATTTTCGGAGTTTTCATCGCGAAAAAGGTTTGCATCATGGAGGTGTTCCTTAGAGTTTCTGGAAATTAATTTTGGGACATAGAGGTCATTGAAGCGGACCAACATTTGCGCCTTTGGTGGAGGCTGTACGCAACATGGACCTATTAGTGTGGAAACTTAAAACATACGATACACTAAAAATGATAAAATGGGGAATACCCCTATACTATAACTTAAATATATGAAAACTTGATAAGTTTAATATAAGGATGATATCAAATATATAGGCTGAAGTTGAAACTAAGAATGTTTTAAAATAAGCCTCTATTATCTAGAAGGGCTAGAGATGCTCTTGCTAAGTCTAGCATAACTGAAACTAAAGCTACAAGAGATAAGGATAAACATGTCACTAGTCCTCAAAGAATGAGGACTCACTACTAGTGCTGCTCAACTTATGATTGGGAACCAATCTAAGCGTGATCTAGATGCTGAGAACCGGAACCTACCTCAAAAGAAGATGTAGCACATAGTAAGTGTCAGTTCTTGGAAGGTACTGAGAATGAAGGATCAAATAAATATAAGTAATACATAACTAAACAAGCATAAAATCAAGTATAATATATGAACATTATATAGATACTGAATACTGATCTATTTAGATGCAAGGACTACATTTATACATGATGACTGAATACTAGCTGAACTGTAATTATGGTCAATGCAATAGAGTGAATGAACTGCGGGAGCTACTAACGACTGATAATAAAGCAAACTGAGCTAAATGTGGAGTCCGATGTATATTCCCCATCGGGAGGACCCAATACACTCGACAAAAGGTGTAGAGGCATGCTGGCATGATCACTAAAATGTTTCCCACATAGGGGACTTACAGCCTCCGTGGATAGTAGTTCTTGGACTATTTGGGTACGCTTCACACTATCTCTACTCTATATTATGCTACTGCCAATGAATTAAGTAGTTGACACATTGTTACTGAGTTTTTGTAATATTGTATAGCTCAAACCTGAATAGGCAAACTAAGAATGCAACAATTAAACTGATAATGTGATGCATTAATCATTGAGGTACGTATAACTAAATGACTCAAATATTTGACCTAGCATATGTAATTAAAGAAATATAGAAATACAAAGCTAAATGTCATGTCCTACCACTTATTAATCTTATTTTTCATTGCGATAGGCGGGAAGATCCTAGAGTTGTGGAGGTTTATACAAAACTCTAGAAGCCCTCATATATTTCTAGAATGTTACTGAATTTCATAGAATTCTCTAGCATGGATTAAAAAATATCTTGGAAGACTTTGGAATATCATAGAACATGTAAAGAGTTATTGAGAGGGACCAAAGTGTAACCATTAAGGGGACTTATAACTAAATATTATTTACACAAAGGCCCTTAGGAAGCATTATAAATAGAAGGGTCTCTCATTGGTAAATAATCCAACAAAGTATAAGCATTCCATAAGCAATCAAAACCTTCTTCTTATAGCTTTCTAAGTCTTTCTTTACATTCTCTTAGCGATCTTAGTTCAATGGGCTTATTTGAGATTACAAGATCATGAAAGATTCGTGAATATTTCAAGTACCGAACGGAACATTAGTAAGACTGTATGTGGCTGACAACGTAGTATCAGAGCAAAGATTTGCTGCTAAGGGAATTTCTAACGAACGATATGCAAACGCTCCTTGCACCACCAATGTCTGTTGTATTGTAAAAAGAAGAACCGCAAGGGAAATAAGCACCTTAAGAGAAGTGAAGAAGTGGTTCTCTATCCTACACAAAGCGAGGCGCTAAAATATGACCCTCCTTCGACCATTGAAGCAACTAACCATGATTTTGGCGAGGATCCCATTGACGTCACACCTACAAACTTGTGTATCACAAGGGTTGAAACATTATCGTGGAGATATTAGGCGGAAGTTTAAATGTGGCCGATGGCAAGTTCAAGACTCTCGAGGACTTCACCCTTAAAGATATTGACAACGTATTCAAGAAGTTGGAGGGATGCCAGTGTGTTGAGTTCGAGATGAGAGAGGCTATCACTTCCTTGGAAAGTCAGGTCATGGAGTGTTTGAGCTTTTGAGACCATGAAGTCGAAACTAAAGCACTCAAGGACGGCGTCAAAGTTAGAGGATCATTATCTCTTGACCGAGAAAGAGAGGCCAAGGTTGAGTATCTGACAGCACCTATATTCAAAGGTGTCTATGAAGAGCAAGAGGTGGAGAATTTTCTACGACACTTGGAGAATTACTTCAAGTCTAACCGAGTAAAGAGCAAAAAAAACCAGATCAACACTGATTTGTTGTATCTTTCAGAGATTGCCATGCTATGGTGGAGGCAGAAAGAATCCGAAATAGGGATGGAACTTTGCACTATCGTCACTTGGGAAAAATTCCAAGTGGAGTTCACGATGGCGTTCTTCCCTAACAATGTAATCTATTGGGAAAAGTACAAGTTTAGGGAGTTGAAGAAGACAAGAAGCATTAAGACGTACATGAAGTTGTTCACCATTATCAACATTCAATTTCCTAACCTCATTGACGAAGATGCTTTGGTACACTTTATGGATGGGCTGTAAAATAAGGACAAGACGGATTTAGAACGCCAAAAGGTCAGGATAATTAATGAATTCATCATAAAGGTGGAAGCTTTGACACACATTAGGCATGAGAAGCCCAACGGAGCTGGAGGAGAGGATGTGAGAGGTAGTCATTACCATGGTGGGAGAGATCGTGTAAAATTCAAGGAGCAGTAGCCACACCCCAAGAACAATGATACTTATAGGTATGATGGCAAGAAGTCATGATTTTATGACGACATAGAGAGAAATGTAGAAAATTCCAAAATAAAGTGTTGTTATATATGCGTAGGCCACATTCATATGCAAGCTTCCATGAGTTAAAGATTCTTGGTGCTATCCTACGAGAGGGGAGGATAAGGATGCATATGATCAAGTAGAAGGCACAAAGATGGTGCATCTAGGCTTGATAAGACTATGCGGAGCTATCATAAAAAAACCAGGGAAGCAAAAAGAATAAAGAATACACTATGTTGACGTCATGATCAATGGAAGATCCCCTCGTGCTATGGTCGACTCGAATGGAGAGGACAATGTCATGACCAATACGGCAGCAATAAGGTTGGGGCTGACTTACAATTCAAGTTATGCCCAACTCAAGATGGTCAATGCACCACCTACTCCCGTTTGTTGAGTTGTGCATGGAGTAAGCATCACTGTAGACGAGTGGAAAGGTTACACCAATTTCGCTATCGCTCCTTTAGATCTCTTTGACTTTGTTCTTGGGCAAGTGTTCTGACATTAGTGCCATGTGGTGATCTATCCTTACCTCCAATGACTTCTATTCATGGATCAAGGAGGTTCACGTATTGTTCCCATAGTTAAGGTACCGAAAATGAAAGAACAAGTACATCTTAAGGAAATTAAGCCCAAGAAAAACCCTAAAAATAAGGAGGTAACATTTAGAACCACCATTGCAAGTTCGAAAGAAGACAATGGTTCTAAAGTGTCCTTACCGACATGCACGAGTAATGTTCTAAGAAAATAAAATTGTGATGACTAAGAAGATACCGAGGTGCTTGCCTCCTAGGAATTATGTAGATCCTATAACCAAGCTAAAAGTGATTAGGAAGAAGCAAAAAGAGTTGCACGAGGGCCTTTATCAAGGCAATGGACTATTTGTCACACATGTACAAGATATGAATGCCTATGAAGAGACAATGCAACACGATCGTCGCATCAATAGGTGGGGGAGAGTGTCACGTCCCACCATTTCCCAGACAAATTATTGATTCGGATGGGGCCGGGAGAGCCTAGCGTTGTGGAAAGATTTATTGAAAACTCAAGAATCCCTTAGACATTTAAATAACACTATAGAACTCTTTAGAATTCGCTAGAATGCCACAAAACATATCTTCAAAGACTTTGGAATATCCTAGAACTTGTAGATAGTTCTATAGAAGGTTCAAAGTGTAACTATAAGGTGGACATGTAAAGTAAATATTATTTACACTATGTCCCTTAGTAAGTAGTATTAATACAAAGTCCTCTCATTTGTAAATCATCCAACGAATTGTAAGCATTCCACAAGCAATACAAAGCCTTCTTTCTTTAATCTTTCTAAGTCTTTCTTTAAATTATCTTAGAGATCATAGTTTTAAAGGGCTACTTGAGCTTACAAGATCGCGAATGACTAGTGATTATGTTGTCAAGGGTCGCATAGAAGAGTAGTAAGACTCTAAGTCCGAGACATAGGGTTATGATATTTATGAAATTAAATGAGTGATAACATAATATTCTTATTTGAAACATACACATAGGTAATTCATTATTATTTGGTGTAATTCTAGAAACACTATGTCTATTCACAATATGGAAATCAAGAAATTGAAAGAATTTTAGGGACCTAATGGGGGAACCCACTAAGGAAATCTGACGTACCCCGACGACAAATTCCACGGAGAAATATTTTGATTTCTACACTTGAACATATGGAATATTGTTGCATTCTTGAACTAGGTTCTTGACATCCTTTCTTTCACAAGCTCTAATTTTTGTGTGTTTTGATTAATGATTTGACATAGATAAAGTCTAGTTATGATTCTATGATTAAACTAACTAAAAACTCATAATTTAGGGTCTAAAAAATGTAAATTAAGGGTTAAATGAAATAGGAAAAGACCAAAAGAACCCTAACTAAAAATCTATTCGAGTCACTCACGGAGGTAAGTGCCGGGCCTTCAGTCGACTGCAGGTCTGTACTTGTCAACCGTCATTCACAACTATGGACTAATAATTAAGTCGTCAATTCACGAAGCAAAATTTGGAGGAATGAGTCTGTTAACGGTCCATACAGGTTGACCTTCATTCACGATATAAGAATGAAAGTTGACTTGTCCATCGATGGATTTAAATGACGGGCCGCTACTCGACTGACGATTTGTACTGGTTGATTGCAATTCGCGACTGAGGATTCAAAGTTGAGTGGCCCATTGATGGAATTGATTAATGGATCGTGAATGAATTGACAATCCATACCGGTTTGCCATTGTGAGTCGACTGACGATCCTTACTGGTCAATCATCGTTCTTCACTGAGGATTCAAATTTTACTAGCCTATTGATGGAGCTCACTAATATTTCATATTTTTCTACCGTTGGTGGCACCTACAACTTCTGGAAATTTGGATCTTTTTTCATTTCTCAAATTTGGGATTTTAGATTATCTCCCCTTGGGAACATTTTTCCTTGCACGAAGACTAAACAAGGTGAATTTGAGGAAAATAGTTGCAAACCATAACATTGAAAATACATGTATAAACTGAAGAAACATAATCATAAAATTGATATTACTCATGTGATTGAAAAACTAAAGAGTAACTATTATCTCAACCTTGAGGAAAAGGATAGAGGTGAGGATACATTGTATTCATGGTTGTTTCTTCTTCCCAAGTAGCTCCCTGTACAGGCATACTCCTCCACAAAACCTTGACTGATGCAACTCTTTCGTTTCTAACCTTCTGACTCGGCGATCAACTAGAACATCCTCATTAAAAAAACTATCTTTCACTACCAGACACTCTAATGGCACTATGGATGTTGGTCACGCACACACTTCGTCAAAAGCGACATGTGGAAGACTTACATTTGCATAAGATTTTTGCAAATCGAGGTTGTCTTAAGTCTTTCTTTTATGAGTTGTACATTCTCGATTGCATATTGGACTGAATCTGCTCCTTCCAAAGCTTCTTCAACTACATCAAGCTGACAAAGAGAAGATCTACATCTACGCCCATACAGTGCCTCACAAGGGGCCATCTTAGTTTTGAAATGGTAGCTATTATTATAGGTGAACTCAATAAGAGTAAGGTGATCATACAAACTACCCTTGAAAATGATCACACGGGCTCTCAACATGTCTTTTAGGTTTTAGTGGTATGATCTTCTTCTCCATCACTCTATGGATGAAATGTAGTGCTAATATTGACGTAAGTGACAAGGCTATTCTTAAATGACTTCAAGAAATAAGAGGTAAACTGAGGACTTCTATATGATATTATAGACAAAGAAACCCTATGCAACCTTACTATGTGATTAATGTACAACTTGGCATACTCATGTGTCGAATGTGTATTCTTGACTGATGAAAGGATGAAGACTTAGTGACTTTATCAACTATCACCCAAATGGGGTCATATTGACTTCGAGTACAAGGTAACCATGTGATGTAGTCCATGTTGATAAATTCCAACTTTGAATTAGTAATGTCAATCTCTTAAGTCATACCTCTTAGTTTATGATGTTCTAGATTTACCTGTTGACAACGGGGGCACTTAGCCACAAAATATTCTATATCCAATTCCACTAATAGACTTTGCTCATACCGTCGTACATCTTAGTGGCGCCTGGATGAATTGAATATCTGGAGTTTTGGGCTTCCACAAGAATATGTCATCTTAACTTACCCTAATAAGGAACACTAAATCTATCCTAATAAAGAATTACACAATCTCCCCCTGCGGAGAAAACCTCTATTGTTTGATCTAGACTACATCCTTAAGTTAAAGCACGATTGGATCATGGTCTTTCTTTTTCTAATCTTCAACTATCAACGAGGATTTTGCCTCATTCTTAACTATTACAACACTATCTAAAATTATAATAAGGAAACTCCCAAGCGAGCAACCCTGTTAACATCCCTCACTTGTTCTTTTCTTTCTTCCTCAACATGTGCTACACTATCAAAAAATAATCACCTTAGGGCATCTACTTGCTAGATTTGCCTTGCAGGGATAGTAATGCACACTCATGTCATAATTCTTGAGGAACTAAAGGCTTTTTTTATGGTGAACATTCAACTCTTTTACAGTGAATACAAACTAAAAGATCTTATGGTCTCGTGGACACCTCTACATGAACACCACAAAAGTAATGCCTCCAAATCTAAAGTGAAAACACTACCACTGCAAGCTCGAGGTCATGAGTCGGATAGTTCTCTCATGCTCTTTAAGTTGTCTAGAAGCATAAGTTATAATCTAACCTTGCTGCATTAAAACACAACCTAGGATGTGTAACAACTCTATAAATGGATATGCTGAGTAATACTTAATGTGTCTAGAATGACTACGATTAGATCTGGTTCACAGTGATTGATGAGCATAGAACAAGACCTCTGAACACTTGCGACAGCCAATCCAACTAACTTGGGAGTTATTTGAGCTAGGAAAGGTTGGGTACAGCCATGTAGGGATCCCAAATATGAAGATTTACTCGGATGAGACTTTACTTTACTTAAAAAGGGAAAACCTTATGTGTGGAGGGTCTAGGGGTAAAATTGTCTTTTTCCAAGCTAAGGGTAGTATCGTAATTACCCTAAATATTTAATTAATTATTTAATTGATAAGGTGGAGGGGAATTTTGGGTAGAAAGGGCTGAAATTACCCATTGAGCAAAATCTTGACCCACCCGGTTCGAACCTAGGTTATAGCAATGATTTAATTTGATTATTTATATTGGTGAATTAATTTAAATAATTAATATTTAAATACTTATTTAAGAAAAGGGAAAATCATATTTTTATAAATTAATTAATTAATTCATGGTGCAGTTTGGGTCGGGTCGACCCAGAGGGACCCATTTTCGCGATGGGGACGTCACAGGTTCGAACCTGGACGGAAGCAACATTTAAGTGGATTAAATTGAGGTTTATAATGTGATTTTTAAGGGAATTATGGTCATTTAACTAAACTAATAAAATAAGATTTTTCAAAGTTTGAAAGAGTCCTAGTTGACTAAGTCTAAACTACATCACCTAATCCTAAGCCCGATAATCACTAATGAAGTATTGTGTTCTTTGCACATTCACGTTCATTCACTAAAAATAAAAATAAGGATGGACATTAAAGTAATTTAATATATAGATTATAATCTGATTTTATCATTTAAATTGTATTGAATAAGTCAACAACAAACTCCTAAGGAAAGAGGTACACGACCTCCACTAGGAGTGTACTCAATGTGCACTCTTAATTCATAATCTCTTCTAGAAACGTTTTTCAGCTTTATATTACAATTCAAAAATAGAAAAATAAAATAAGCTTACTAATTCTAAAGATTTCTAGGCGGCATTCATCAAAAACAAAAGAAAAAAATTGTACGCCTAAGTTCGTTAAGAAATCACGTAAAGAACTTCATCTGGGAACAAGAATCAAAGCTTGGAAGAAAGGTTTGTGTGCGGGTGGAAAAGTGTGGTTGTGGCTGATTGTAAAGGCTGAAAAGGTATGGGTTTAATTCTCTCTTGGTCCCTTTCCCAAGAGTTCCCTAAGGTTCAGTACGTATTCCAATAAAAAAACTAAGGTTGTCCCCGTTGCATGCCCCTGTCATTAGATCCTTTGAAAAGTGATGCATACGTTCATATGTTTGCTGGTAGACAATCTTAGGAACGTTTTTAATTGTGTGTAATGTGATGCGTCCAGACAGTGTATGATCATTTTATGTGTGTCCGACTATATGTATGTTTTATGTACACAATAATGCTAGTTATCATGATAAGCATATTACAGATTGCTTTCATGAAAGTGGTGAATTAGGTTCTATGTAGTTGTTGTGTTATTAACATAAGATGATTAAATCGTGATGTTCATGAACAAGAAAATAAAAGTAAATTCCTTATCGAAGTGGTTAAAAGTTCATGTAAAACTCTAAGCTAAAACACCTAAGATAAATGCAAAGAATGTGAATGAAAGGCATATGTTAATGGAGAATAGTTTCAGCTATTCTCTAGTAAAAATGAAGAAAAGTATATGCTTCCATTGAGGGTGGAACTCGAGACCTTAAGGTCCTAATACTAAGATATTAAGGCTTAAAATAAATGAAAATAAATGGAGTGAGAGTGGGGATTCGAACTTTGTCAGGTTGAAAGAAGCTTGGAAATAAACGAAAAAGAAAATAGTGAGGGAAGGGGGATTCGAACTCGGCTCCTTGGACAAGGGTGTGAGATACATAAATCTCAGACAAAAATAAAATAATATAAATTCAGGCCTCTAGGATTTGTTCTCAGATCCTCTTGGCCGAATAAGTGAAGCCATCTAGCACTCCAAAAAATTAAAAATAAAGTGCTGCCTAAGGGATTCGAACTTTGGTTCCTTGACTGGAATTGTGAGACACATTAAAATGAAATAAAATGCAGCCACTAAGGATTGAACTTGGGTCCCTTGGCTGCATGTGAAAAATGCATAAGCCTTACATAACATATACTTAAATTGTCATGAAACACTTATTCAATTATGAGTAATCCTAATTGGGTAAGAACATGAGTAAACAATAAGATTATTAAATGAACATTCACGTAATGAGGTGAGTAATTACATTATACTATGATGATAATGAAAATAGTGAAAACATGACAAGAGGCTAAGATGAATAGGTGAGAGAGTTAGGAGAAAAATAAATGCGGTGAGTGGGGATTGAACACACAACCACTTAAATAGATGAGAGAGTTAGGATTAAAAAAATAGAGGATAAAAATAAATGTGGTTAGTGGGGATTGAACCCACAACCTCTTGAATGGATGAGAGAGTTAGGAGAAAAATAAATGTGGTCAGTGGGGATTGAACCTACAACCTCTTGAATAGATGCGAGAGTTAGGAGAGAAAAATAAAAGAGAAAAATCAATGTGGTGAGTAGGGATTGAACCCACAACCTCTTGAATGGATGAGAGAGTTAGGAGAAAAATAAATGTAGTGAATGGGGATTGAATCCACAACCTCTTGAATGGATGAGAGTGTTAGGAGAAAAATAAAGGAGAAAAATAAATGTGGTGAGAGGGGATTGAACCCACAACCTATTGGATAGGTGAGAAAGTTAATAGATAAATTCAAAGAAAAATAATGAGCTTGTGGGGGAATGAACCCACAACCTCCTTGCTTTAAAACGAAAAAGTAGAGGAGAACAAGAAAGAAATATTATGGGGTTGATGGGAATCGAACTAGGGTCTCCCAAATCTGAAAAATGGAATTATCATGTTTAAAATAAGATTAAGTGTTGTTCAAGGGATTCAAAATCGGGTTCCCTTGCCCAATTCCGTATTGACACATAAGTCATACGTAAGTAAATATCTGATGAATGCTACCTCTAAAGATCAAAATCAATATCTTGGTATATCTAAAAGATGCATAAGTCTTGTACTACATAATCTTAGGTAAACATGAATCACTTAGACAAACTATGAATAAAGCCTCATGGCTTATATGTGTTGACTCATAATTCTAGCATACATTGATTTTGCCTATTGAAGTATTTGGGAGTTTATGAAGACCTTTCCTATGAGGAGTTCCTGTTGAGATTTTACACCGGTAAGTAAAGCGGCTGAGAAACAAGGAGGTTTCCACAGTAAAGGTATTGTGGAGGAGCAATCTTGTTGAGGGTGCTACGTGGGAGGCCGATGCCAATATGACATCCTGCTACCCTCATCTCTTCAGCTCTTGAGGTTAGATATTCTACTCTTAAGTCTAAGTTCTTTAACTCCTCGATTCCTGGTTGTTATTGTCTGACTCTGTATAATACCTATGTTATGATATGACTGGCGTTGTGCTAGATTATAAAAAGTGACATTCGGGGACGAATGTTCGTAAGGGGTGGGATAATGTAACAACCCTAATAATGGATATGCTAAGTAATGCTTAATGTGTCTAGAATACCTATGATTAGACCGGGTTCACACATATTGATGCGCGTAGAACATGAACACTGAACAATTGCGACAGCCAAGCCAACTCACTTGGGGAGTTATTTAAGCTAAGAAAGGTTGTGTGCTGCCATGTAGAGCTCCCGAATATGAAGATTTACTCGGATGAGTCTTTAACGGACTTAAAAAGGGTAAATCATAAGTTTTGGGGTTCTAGGGGTAAAACGGTCTTATTCTAGGATAAGGGTGGTATCGTAATTACCCTAAATAGGCAATTAATTATTTAATTAATGTTATGGAGGGACATTTTTGCTAGAATGGTCCGAAATTGCCCATTGAGATAAATCTTGCTCCACCCGGGGTCGAACCTAGGTGGGAGCAATGATTTAACTTGATTTTTTATATTGGTGAATTAATTTAAGTAATTAATATGGAAATACTGATTTAATATAAAGTAAAATAAGATTATTGTTATTAATTATTTAATCAATGGGGCGGTTTGGGTCAGGTCAACCTGGACGGACCCATTTTCTCGATAGGGCGGTTACGGGTTCGAACCTCGACGGAAGGAACATTTAAGTGGATTAAATTGAGGTTTATAATCTGATTTTATTCGGGAATTATCTCCATTTCACTAAACTAATTAAATCAGATTTTTCAAAGTTTGAAAGAGTCCTAGTTGGCTAAGTCTAAACTACTTCACCTAATCCTAAGCCAGGAAAATCACTAATGAAGTATTCGGTTCTTTGCACATTCACGTTCATTCACTAAAGAATAAAAATAAGGAGGGGCATTAAAGTAACTTAATATATAGATTATACTCTAGTTTTAGCATTTAAATTGTGTTGAATAGGTGAAAAACAAACTTTCAAGGAAAGAGGTACACGACCTACACTAGGAGTGTACTCAATGTGCACTCTTAATTCATTATCTCTTCTAAAAACCGTTTCAGCTTTATTTTAAAATTCAAAAATAGAATAATAAAATAAGCTTACTGATTCTAAAGATTTCTAGGCGGCATTCATCAAAAACCAAAAGAAAAAAATTGTACGCCTATGTTCTTTAAGAAATCACGTAAAGAACTTCACCCGTGAACAAGAATGAAACCTCGCAAGAAAGGTTTTTGTGCGGGGTGAAAGGTGTGGTTGTGGCTAACTCTAAAGGATGAAAAGCTATGGGTTTTATTCTCTCTTTTTCCCTTTCTCAAAACATCCCTAAGGTTCAGTACGTATTCCAATAAAAAAACTAAGGTTGTCCCCGTTGCATGCCCTGTCATTAGGTCCTATGAAAAGTGATGCATGCGTTGTTATGTTTACTGGTAGACAATCTTAGGAACGTTTTTAAACGTGTGTAATGTGATGCTTCCAGATAGTGTATGATCATTTTATGTGTGTCCGACTATATATATAATTTATGTACACAATAATACTAGTTATCAGGAGAAGCATATTACAGATCGCTTTCAACAAAATTCTGAATTAGGTAATATATATTTGTTGTGTTATTAACATATGATGATGAAATCTTGATGTTTATGAACAAGAAAATAAAAATAAATTCCTTAACGAATTTGTTAAAAGTTTATGTAAAACTCTAAGCTAAATGCAAAGAAATTAAATTAAAGGAATATGTTAATGGAGTATAGTTTCGGCTATTCTCTAGCAAAAATGAAGAAAAGTATATGCTGCCATTAAGGGTTGAACTCGAGACCTTTAGGTACTAATACCAAGAGATTAAGCCTTAAAATAAAAGAAAATAAAATGGGGTGAGAGAGGGGATTCGAACTTGGTCAGGTTGAAAGAAGCTTGGAAATAAACAAAAAAAAATAGTGAGGGAAGAGGGATTCGAACTCGGTTCCTTAACCAAGGGTGTGAGATACGTAAATCTCATAATATAATAAAATAATATAAATTCAGGCCACGGGGATTCGATCCCAGATCTTCTTGGGGATACGCTCAAACTTACTTATGAAATAAGAAGTAAAGCGGTCGTATCAAGTAAGGAACCCAACTAATGAGGTTGGGATCGTTTCACGAGGAAAATAGTTCAGACTTAACATCAATCTATTATTACTATTATTTGGTCAATTATTTCCTTAGAAAACAAAGACAATAAAAGGGGTTTTTTTTTATTTCTAAATTAATGAAAATAATTAGCTAAATCAAAGTAGACAACTACTAGATTCAAATGTTGGAGTTTAATCAATTAATAAAAGTAACTAGGGTTTACGTGTTCCCCAAAGGTTCCTAACTTGATAATTCTAACGATAACAATTCTTTCCTAGTATCTTTAATGCAAAGTGATAAGTGATGTATTTCTAAATCCTTTGTCCGGCATCTTGAAAATTTTACTCCGCACCTTGGTCCGGCTACGTGTGTTGCTATACTAACCCTTACCTTTACCTCATATTAAGCATTGTATTCGATATTTGACTAAGTTATTACCTCGTACCAATCAATACTAGCCTATTAGATAGTATACACTAAATCTATATTGATAATTCTCTTCCTATTATCTACCTCCTTGGCCCAGCAAGTAGCATTAAGGCGAGTTCTAACGTTGGTCATCCGTTAAAAAAACTTCTAAGCGAAAGAATTATCAATACATGCAAGAGACTATTCAAGAATTGTTATTTTAGTTAGATTTTATCTTATTATTCATCCATTGTCCCCACAACCCTAGTTATGGAGTTTAGTTACCCATAATCATAATCACAGTATTCATATATATATAAAATATAAGAATTCATGCACTTACTTCAATGAAAAAGAATAAAATCCAGAAATTTACTTGATTAATCGACAAAATCACCAACAGTCAACTCTAGAAAAAAGTGTAACAATCCAAAGTATAATAATCAAAATAATCTCTTTACAAAGAATCTAACATAAAAGTGTTTCATAACCACGAGTCTAACTCCAAAAATGAGGTTTTTCGAACTATTTATGAAAAACAAAAACCTAATCAAAGATTTGTTGAAAATTTGTCAAAATGCGGCTGGGTCGAAGGACCATGCGACAGGTCGTCGTGGTCACGACGGGCCGTCATGGACTTCGTCGTCCCATAATTTGCAAATTCTTTTGCTATTCTCTTCATTACCCTCCACGGCAGGTATACGGATCGTCAAAGGCACAACGGTCCGTCGAGGGTCTCCGTTCCATAACACTTAAACCCTTGGAATTTGGGTACTGGGACTACTTCTGTTCATCACGACGAACTAGCAGGATGGAACGTCATGACTACGACGGTCCGTAATGCACTTCGTAACCCCACACTTGATCAGACTTCCCCATCTTCCTTCAGCAGCTTAACTACGACGCCAACTACGGACCGTCACAGGCACGACGGACCGTCACAAGCTCCGTAGGTGGTACTTTTCTGCATTTCTTGATCAAAAACTTCTGCGTTCATCTTTAGAAAGATTTCCTGTAAATAAAGAGAAACTTACATAAAAATTAATACAAAAAGGCTTTTTTAAAACACACTAAAATTAAGGAAAAAGCATTAAAAATACCGTGAAACCACGGTATATCAACACCCTCAACTTAAAATCGTTGTTTGTTCTCAAGCGACGCACTATTACCCACTACAAAATCTTTGTACAATAGTATCCATATTTTATCTTTCGCAATCATTTGGCCATCAATCCCGATCAGTCTCATCATATTTATGCATGTTATCACTCTTAGGCTTGAACTATGTGGAATCAAACCATGACACAGACTCACCACGCACTAACACCTATCCTCTTCAATTTCTCACTGAGGTGCTAATATTTCTGGTATTGTAACTAGTGTCCTCACTTCAAAGCAACATCCTCATTTTTCACACAATTATTTCAGTTTGAGTATAAGGATTACTTTTCAAGACTCACTCTCATAACAAATTCACAACTCATTCATACATATTGCCAAAAGCTTGCCCTTATTTTCACTGCTTTAAGTTCGTTATACAACTTTTAGGATTACGATAGGGCTTTCTTAGATCGTAACATAGGCTCAGGGTCAGGTAGGGTATATTTAGGTATACTTTAGTGACTTCCTGTCCTCCTTGACATATCGGCTAAAGATACCACTTTTTATCATTTTATTTCGCCCAATTTCTCATACTATTTCACCTTGCTATTTTCCCCTCTTTCTCCATTTGTGTAAGTGACTCTCTTCTTTTCTTGCTTGTATTTATAGTATTTTTTTTATTATTATTTCACTTTTCTTTCAACTGGTTCTTGAGTCAATTTACACTTTTTCTTTCTCTCTCTTTGTTCTTTCAACCCCACTTTCCAGAGCATTCCTCATAATAGCTACCCTCAACTCATGTATTTGCCATGAGTAAAAGTACACAATACCAAAAGTTGGGTCAGGGCCATAAAAAGGTTGTTTACTCCATTAGCCACCCTCAACTTATGCTTTTGGCATAAGCTGAGGTGCACATGTCCAAGGAGAGACGGGGTGCAACACATTATTACCAAAAAAGATCAGTTGGGGTGAAAAAGAAAGGTCTAGTTTAATCTCAAATCATTTGGATCAAAGAGGGATTAATTTCATTCTGTTTTTTATTTAGGCTAAATATTGGCCATATTTAACAAGGGCCTATGATCCTTTCCTAATTGTCTCTTACAACTTACTTCTGGCAGGACTAAATAGGCAAGTTCTAGCTCTGTACAAATAGTGGACTATTCATATCTTCCTCACACTCACTTGACATCTCCTTACTCTACATGATTATCAGACATCTAGTTCGAATTTTAGTCTTAGGGTCATGTAATGGTATCTATATGTCATGCTTAGAGCCACACATTTATAAATTACTATGCCTAGTCATGCATCATTTTCATTTCATCAGGAAATCATTTTAGCCATATACTCCAGAGTTAAACTACGTTCACAAGATATAGACATGCCGGTTAAACAGTAAAAATAATCAGTCTCTTGGGGAAAAAGAACAAGCAAGAAAACCCCAAAAAAGGATAGTGAATTGGGCTTCTCAGACTTCACCCTAGCACTCACTTCCCATTTACCCCAACCCCAACAAAAAGACATGCAATTGTCCCCAATGCATACAAAAATATTGAAATACGAGAGTGGTAGGTGAAGCAAACCTGGGGCGCAAAGCGCCGACGATCAACAAGTTGGTGGGTCCGGCTCCCCGGAACCCACAACCTATGTAATTTGGACACCCTCAGTAGTGTCTTCATCAGCAACAGCGCTATCAGCAGTGCCTCCCGCTATCGCCACATCTCTGGAGCTAGATGCCCCAGTAGCTGACTCTATAGCCATCATCCGACGCGCCTCCTCATCAGCAAGCGAGGCTCTCCTCGCAGCCTCCATCTCACGGCGCTCCTTCTTTCATGCTTTAGCCTCATCCTCCTCTCGACCCTTACGCCTCTTGGCATGCTCTCGAGTGGGAGGTGGTGGAATCTTAGAAGTGGCGAATAAGGCCGCCATCACTGTGTCCTCAGCAGGATCTACAGAAGGGGCCTCAGACTCAGGCACCCTAGCCTTTAGGATCATATTAATGTCTGCTCAAATACTCTCGACCGCAGCCTGAAGGGTTGACACATCCACCTGAGGGGTTGGCCGTGCTAGCACCTGCAACTCAAAAGCGTCCAAGCACTGATGAACCTCAGCGATCTTCCACTTTTTCTACTGGACCATTCTCCGCTCCAAGCGCTCTTCTGCCTCAGCAATAGATCTCTGCATCCAAGGCTGGATTTGATGCAGAAACGTAGCTTTCTGTCCTCTTGTTTCTGGACCCTAGCAAGCGGGACCAGAGCAGGGAAAGGGGATGAGCGAGAGGAGCTCGGGGCAGTTCTATTACCCGAGATAGACTAAACTGGGGTAGTGTCAGTGGTTTCAGAAGCAGACTGCGTAGCCGTGCGAGCTTGTGCTACCGTATCCAGATTGTCACCAAGTGGAGGCAACTCTAGACAGGGCCCTCTGCGTGGAGCCAACTCATTGGCCTCATCCCAGATGAGGCCGATATCAATAGTGCCCGGCGGAGTCTTGAGCTGATCAATGTGCCAGATGGGCACACCTGCATAAAGAAAATATGATGCACGGAAAAGGGTAAGTAGTTGTAGCCTTAAAAGCCCTCTCGTGCATGACCGCCTGTAGAAGCCACGCAAAGTCCACCTCAAACCCGGCTATCATTGCCGCTCTCAGAACTGCACGATCCTATGTGACTATATTATTAGTAGTTGTGGGGGAAAGGCAGTGGCGGACAATCAACGATAAGAACTTAGCCGTGAAGGTCAGAATTGGCCATCTTTGACAATTTGCCACCGGTAGTCAAACTCGTTGGTGAGAGCGGTCCAGTTGGCATCAACATCCTCGCCGTATACATACCGATGAATGGCAGGCAGGGAGATATCAACCTGAATTCTACGTACTCGAACATGCTTAAGTGGGGCTTGTTTGGCGGGGGCAGCCCGCGCATCAATCTGTGATATGAGAGTAGCCACGTAGGAGGCGTAGAACTCTCGGACCAACTCTTTACTATAACAACCCAAATATGCGCTGTCCACCCTAGTCGGTATCTGGTGAAGAGATTATGGATCTCTGGCATTGTAGGGAGACTTCCAGAAAAGACCTGCCTCTCAAATTTTAGGGTCCGTGTCATGACTCCTTTGTCTTTCAGAAGTCTGAATAAACTTGATACTGCCCTTCGACACACCACCGGTTGGGCTAGTCGGCAATTGGGGTGAGAGCACGGGTCGGTGAGCCGAGAGTGGATTCAGAACTATCAGCCTTATCAGATGAGGCAGACTGTGCAGTTGTGGCAGGTGCAGGGACTTTAGCAGACCCGGAGGCTTCCTCCGACCACGAAATTCCTAAGGAGCCAGACACTCCTTCTTCATGAGTAGCTGACCAGAAGGTGTGCCGGTTAGGGTGCGCTCCTCATCAGACTGGGAGTCAGTGACTACGCCGGACGCCACCTTTTTTGGTGTAGCTTTGGCAGCACCTGCAGCTCGGGATAGAGTGGCAGTGCCTAGGGGCACGTACTCGAGGTCACTCACATCATCAGAGCCAATGACCAGGCAGAAAGACGGGGCGACAGACTTTGATCGCCCACGTGCGTAAACTCGATATTGTTTTGGTGCCATCACAGATAGTACCTGTAAAGTATCAATATTAGTACGAGAAGGAGCAAACGAGACGAGCAAAAATGAAACAAAATAAATATAAGAGCTAAGCTGTAATGACTTTTCTATTGTAACAGTGAAACACGACGGACCAGGTGACGGTTTGTCGTGAGTACGACGGACCAGGTGACGGTTTGTCGTGAGTAAGACGGACCGTCATGGGGTCCATCATGTCTTACTTTAACTATTTTGATGTGGAAACCCCTGAAGGAAAGTCTCTGATAAGTATGACGGATTAGCAGGACGGACCGTCGTGATAATAACGGTCCATCGTCGATGTCCGTCATAGAGACCCTTAGGAGAGAGGTATCTGACCGTCACGATGGTTGTTTAGGATGGACCGTCGAGGATGTGATGGTCCGTCGTAGATGTCCGTCAGAGGACACGTAGAAAAATTATGGAGACCCTTAGGAGAGGGGTCTCTGACCGTCACGACGGTTGTGCAGAACGGACCATTGAGGATGTGACGGTCCGTCATAGATGTCCGTCAGAGGACACTTAGAAAAAGTGGGAGACCCTTAGGACAAGGATCTCTGAGAACCATGACGGTTGTGCAGGACGGACCGTCTTGGTAACGACGGTCCGTTGTAGATTTCCGTCAGAGGACACTTAGAAAAAGTATGGCGACCCATAGACAAAAGGGTCTCTGACAACCAAAACGGTTGTGCAAGATGGATCGTTGTGGAGACGACGGTCCAACGCATGTATCAATTGGTGGACACTTGGTGAAAAACATACAGTGGGATGTTGGAACAAACCCTATGACGGTCCGTCGTGGGTACAACGGTCCGTCATCGGGGTCTCGTTCTGTCATTCAGTGATAGAATTGGGGATGCCACAATCTTCCGCTATGACTCATATTGAATACTTAGTGATAATATATATATTTCTAACCCAAATACCTAGTAAACTAGCAATGCGAAAGCACCTATTTCTAGAGTTTTAACAAGGAAATTTTGAGGATTCTCAACCTAGGTCAGACAAAATTTGTATTAATGAATGAACCAATCAATAAGAAATAGGCTAATACTAATTGATAAACAAAAATGCAATGTAAATGGGTAGAAATCAGAGACACATGCCTGAGAATTTGAGAAAAACAAGAGAGGAAGGTACTTGGTGATCAAGAAGATAATTACTGCAGCAGACTCGAACCAGTAGAAAGGAGATATCCGGAATTAGGGAATTTAGGGAAACGATCGGTTGATAGAGAAGGGGGGTATAATGTTGAAGAGAAAGAAGGAAGGAAATGAGTGAAATGAAGGTGTGGGTTTTTAAAGGTTGCCAATTTTTTTAAATTACCCCAACTGGGTTAGGTCGGGTACTCCTATTAATGACGCAACGAGTCCTCGACGATGGTCCGTCGCAGATGCAACGGTCCGGCATTGTTTCCGCCATGTGTGCCCTAGTTTTGAAAATAAATGACAGACGTACCTGGCATGATGTGACGGTCCATCGCGTGCGTGACGACCGTCGATGTGTCCGTCAGTGACTGTTGCAGAGTGATTTTCTGCAGAATTTCCTGGTGACGTGCATGCAACTTTAAAAACCCATTAGTAGAAAATGCTACCATTACTAGAAAGAAAAACTATAAGTATTGGGTTTCCTCCCAACCAGCGCCTGATTTAACATCGCGGCCCGATTGAGGACACTTAATTACTCAGACTTCATCAAGATGGTATGCCTCGATCACTTCATTCGCCGATTCAGCATATCAAAAATAGATTTTATGTGTTGTCTATTCACCTTGAACCGCACACCCTCCTTAGTTTTCACCTCAACTACTCCATGAGGGTATAGTAGGGTAACCAAGTAAGGACCAATCCATTTGGACTTGAGCTTGCCCAGAAACAAGCTCACCTAGAATTGAATAAAAGCACCAAATCCCCAACCATAAACTCTCGTTTTTCAATTTTTATGTCATGGTACTTCTTCATCATTTCTTTGTAGAGGGCTGAGCTTTCATAAGATTTCAGGCAAAATTCATCGAGCTCATTCAACCTAGTTAACCGTTGTTCTGCATCTTCGTTCAATCCATTTTCACCTTTTTAATAGCCCACATGGCTTTATTCTCTTATTCAACCGGAAGATGACAAGCTTTACCATATACAAGTTGGTACGGGGACATACATATGGGAGTCTTATACTCTATCCGGTAGGCCCAAAGAGCGTCATCAAGCCTCCTTGACCAATCCGTTCTACTAGCGTTCACTGTTTTTGACAATATCTGTTTCATCTCCCTATTTGACACTTCAACTAGCCCACTAGTTTGAGGGTGGTAAGGACTGGCCACATTATGGCGAACCCCATATTTCTCCAATAACCCTTTGAACAATTTGTTGCAGAATATGGAGCCCCCATCACTAATAATTGCCCTTGGGGTGCCAAAACGAGAGAATATATTCTTTTTAAGAACGCAGTGACACTCTTCCCTTCATTGTTTGCGAGGGCGATAGCTTCCACCGATTTAGATACATAATCAACCGCTACTAAAATATACTTCATTTTATGAGAACTCACAAAAGGACCCATAAAGTCAATACCCTAAACATCAAATAACTCAATCACAAGAATGGGGTTTAGAGGGTGCTCTTGCTTTCTTGAAATGTCGCCATCTCTTTGGCATCTATCACATGCTTTAGAAAACTCATGAGCATCTTCATGAAGGGTTCACCAATAGTAACCACATTGTAATATATTATGAGCGGTTCGGATAGCACTATGATGTCCACAAATGGTTGAGGAATGGCATGCCTCCAAAAAACTCAACATCTCACATTCTGGCACACAACGCCGATTAAGACCGTCGGCACAACTCCTATATAAATATGGTTCATCCCAAAATAACTTCTTCACATCGTACATGAACTTTTTTCTTTGATGAAAGGACAAGTCCGATGGAATAATATCACTAGAAAGATAGTTCGCGAAATCTGCGAACCATGGAATCAAGACTTGTGAGGCAACAAATACATGCTCATCGGGGAAAGTATCATCAATATCAATTACATCCCCTAACACTCTCATAGCTTCATCTTCTAGTCGGGACAAGTGATCAGCAACTTGATTTTTGGTCCCTTTCTATCCCTCACTTCAAAGTCAAATTCTTTTAGCAATAAACCCATAGAATCAACCTTGGTTTCGCATCCTTCTTTGCCATCAAATATCTCAATGTTGAATAGTCAGTATGCACTATAACTCTAGTACCTAGCAAATAGGAGCATAATTTTTCAAAAGCAAAGACTACTGCAAGGAGTTCTTGCTCAGTCATTGTGTAGTTCTTTTTAGCTTCATTTAGGGTTTACTAGCATAGTAAATGAAGTGAAGGATTTTGTTCTTTTTTTGTCCCAATACTACACCAAGAGCAACCCCACAAGCATCGCACATCACCTCAAATGGATTGTTCCATTCCGGAGAAATATTGATAGGTGCAGACACCAATTTTTCTTTTAGCTCGCCGAATGCTTTAAGACAGGATTCATCAAAATAAAATTTACAATCTTTCTCCAGATGTTTGCACAACAGATGTGCAATTTTTGAAAAATCTTTGATAAATCTTTGGTAAAACCTGCATGCCCAAGAAAGCTACTTACACCTTTTACATAGATAGGTGGGGGAGATCTCTCTATTTCCTCGACTTTAGCTCGATCAACCTCTATGCCCTTTTCTGAAATGCGATGACCCAAACAATACCTTCTTTCACCATGAAGTGGCATTTTTCCCAAATTAGTACTAAATTGCAGTCTTCACATCTCTTAAGGACCTCAGATAAATTGTTCAAACACCGCTAAATGAATCACCAACCAGAGAAAAATTATCCATAAAAACTTCTATAGTATCTTCCACCATATAGGAGAATATCGACATCATACATATCTGAAATGTGGCAGGTGCATTGCACAACCCAAACGACATTCTTTTGAACGCAAAGGTCCTATATGGAGAAGTAAAAGTTGTTTTCTCTTGATCTTCTGGTGCAATAGAAATCTGATTATACCCTGAATATCTATCAAGAAAATAGTACCACCCTTTTCTGGCAAGTCTATCCAACATCTGATCCATGAAGGGCATAGGAAAATAGTCTTTTTCAGTCCATGCAATTTGCGGTAATCCATACACACCATTCATCCAGTAACCGGTCTCATTGGAACAAGTTCATTTTTCTCATTGGGGACCACAGACATTCCCCCTTTTTTAGGTATACACTGAACAGGGCATACCCAACTACTATCGGTGATAGGATAGATTACTCCGGCATCTAACCACTTAATTATTTCCTTCTTCACGACCTCTTGCATAGGTGGATTTAAGCATCACTGGTGCTCAATACTTGGATTATGATCGGGCATGAGTTGGATTTTATGAGAACAAATACTAGAAGGGATCCCAAAAATGTCCGCAATAGTCAACCTAATAGCTCTTTTGAACCTTTTTAGCACTTTCACCAAACTCTCAACTTGTTGTTCATTCACGTCTGATGCAATGATTACCGGCAAAGTGTCACCATTTCCTAAGAAATCATACCTGAAATGAGGTGGGAGATATTTTTGTTTTAACTTTGGAGCCTTCTCTATAGATGGTTTCGTGGGTGGAGACTCGCGATTCTTCATGTCTAACTCATATTTCTTCGGTTTAAACCGAACATCACCTCAATCAAGAGTCGCGACTAATGACTCATACTCTTCAATGCAATTGTTATCAAAATTCATTATTGCTGCCGCTAATGCTTCTACACACATACGTTCTATTTGTGGCTCAGATGACTCACCAACGTTGAAGGATAGAGAAGATACCGATTGGAGTTCACCACTCTGCCTCGTGGACCTACAAATGTTAAAGGTCACTTCCTCATTGTTCAACTGAAATTTCATCTGCCCCTTTTCCATTTCTACTAAGGCCCTTCCCGTAGAAAAGAATGGCCTCCCAAGAATAATGGGCACTTCAAATTGACATCACAATCATGAATAACAAAATCTGCCGGAAATATGAACGACTCCACTTTTACTAACACATCATTGAGTATCCCTATAGGCCTTTTCAGTGTTCGATCGGCCATCAGAAGCCGCATCGTAGTGGGATTTTGATCACCCAAACCCAACTTCTTGTAAATTGAGAGTGGCATGAGATTTATGCTTTCCCCCAGATCACATAATGCTTTCGCAAAATTTAATAGCCCGATTGTGCAAGGAATAGTGAACGCACCCGGATATTCTTTTATTTGTACTAGAGCTTGTAGCAATAGCACTACAATGTTGTATTCTATCATCATCCTCAAAAGTGATCTATCTTTTCTTTGTAACCAGATCATTCATAAACTTGGCAAAACCGGGCATTTGTTCTGAATCATCAACCAAAGGGACATTGATAGAAAGCTTCTTCAACATTGTTATAAAACGCCGATATTTACCGTCCTCGGTCTTTTTCACTAATCTTTGAGGAAATGGGGGTGGTGGTCTAGGCATGGGAGTTAACTTTTTAGGCACTTCATCATCTATTCCAGTGTTATCTTCTACTTCACCATTAACCACTACCACTTTATCAGTATCTTTTGTAACCTTTTTGTCATTAGACAGCATAGGTGGGTCAATGGTTTGCTTATTCCATACAATGTCCATCATTTTTCAGAATTTGGACAGTGTTGCTAGGAAGAGTGCCCGGTATCCGTGTGTTCACAGTAGCAGATAATTGGGCCAATTGTAACTCAAGCTGCTTAATCGATATTGCATGTGTATCGACTTTCTGCCCAATGCCCGCTAAATCATTCCTCAAATCTTTAGTGTGCTCATCACTTGCATCGAACCTCCTCATCATTTTATGCAACATATCCTCAACTTGCGCCATACTACATCCACCATCCCTAGGAGTAACTTCACGATTTTGAGGACAAACATAGGGCCTATTCCTATCATTTCTACTACCATAGCTAACCCTGTTGAAGTTGTTGTCGCGGTTGTAATTTCCTTCTCGAACATACTGACCCTCACGGTTATAGTTACCATAGATCCGACCTTGGTTCCCTTGACCTTGGCGCCAATTCTCCTGATTAGAGCCTTAGGAACTCGGTCGAAAACCCCCCGTGTGCTCATTTACCGCATAGGAATCCTCCTCATAATAGCATTCATCATTTTATGGTGGTGGTTTTGAAAGTAGTTGACTGCATTTATCTTTTCTGCACAGCCAGTGACATGTTTTAATAACAACCCAAGCTCAGTTCTCATCTGAGCCATCTCTTCACGAATCTCATCTGCGGCTGGGTTGTGAGTGGATTGCACTGCAAAGGTATTTCTCCCAGTATATGACTTCCTAATACTCCAAGCTTTATTGTTATTGGAGATTTTCCTTAACTTTTCAGCAATCTCAGCATAAGGACACTCCCCATAAGAACCACCCACTATACTATCCAACACCGCCTTATTATTATCATCCTATCCCCGATTAAAGTATTCCTTCAGTGACTCATCATCTATGCGGTGATTGGGGACGCTTTTCAAAAACGAGGTGCATCTATCCCAAGAACTACTAACTGACTCTCATGGTAGTGACACAAACTTGTTCACTATGTCTTTGTGGTTTAGTTTCTTGGAGACCGGGTAGTAGCGTGCTAAGAAAACATCCCTTAGTTAGTTCCAAGGGAAGATTGAGTTATAAAGGAGCTCATTGAACCAAATAGCAGCCTCTCCCGTCAGTGAGAGAGGAAACACTCATATCTCTATTACATCCAAGTCCAAGTCAGGCCCCCCTACACAACTTTTACACACTGCTCTTACCTTATCTATATGGGCATGTGGATCCTCAGAAGGTAGCCCCAAAAACAAACCTCTGGCACTGAGCATTTGCATCAGGCTACTAGTTACCACAAAGGTGTGGCATGGTTGTAGAGGGGACAAGACAATTGGAACATCGGAGTATGCTATATCGTCATAGCCTCTGTAGTATTCTTGGGGACTTTGAGCGGGATGTTGTCCCCTCTGTTGGTTTTCACCCGGAGCATCGAGTAATAACTGACCATGAACATCAACTTGAGCTGGGATGTTCTGTTTTGGATCATCATCATTAATACCCAAGTTTTGATTCATGTTTCGTAGTGTACGCTCTAATTCATGATTGTAAGGGAACAAGGGTTCTCTTCCTCTCTGTGCATTTGGCATACAAGGAAAATAGTTCTTCAAGAATAAAAAAAACAAGAAACAAAGTAAAATTAAGAAAATATCGACTAAACTATAGTAATAAGTTTAAGTTAATCTAAAAGCTACTTTCCCCGGCAACGACACCAAAATTTTATACGCTGAAACTTACTTCTTAAATAAGAAGTAAAGCGGTCGTATCAAGTAAAGAACCCAACTAATGAGGTTGGGATCATTCCCACGAGGAAAATAGTTCAGACTTATTTTCAATTTATTATTACTATTATTTAGTCAATTATTTAATTAGAAAACAAAGACAATAAAAGGGGGGGTTTTATTTCTAATTGAATGAAAATAATTAGCTAAATCAAAGTAGACAACTAACACATTCAAATGTGGGAGTTTAATCAATTAATAAAAGTAACTAGGGTTTACGTGTTCCCAAAGGTTCCTAACCTTATAATTCTAATGATAACAATTCTTTCCTAGTATCTTCCATGCAAAGTGATAAGTTACGTATTTCTAAATCCTTGGTCCGACATCTAGAAAATTTCACTCCGCACCTTGGTCCGGCTACGTGTGTTTCTATACTAACCCTTAACTTTACCTCATACTAAGCATTGTATTCGATATTTGACTAAGTTATTACCTCGTACCAATCAATACTAGCCTATTAGATAGTATACACTAAATCTATGTTGATTATTCTTTTCCTATTATCTACCTCCTTGGTACGGCAAGTAGCATTAAGGCGAGTTCTAACAGTGGTAATCCGTTAAAAAGACTTCTAAGCGAAAGAATTATCAATACATGCAAGATACTATTCAAGAATTGTTATTTTAGTAAGATTTTATCTTATTATTCACCTATGGTTCCCACAACCCTATTTATAGATTTTAACTACACATAGTCATAATCACAATATTCATATATATAATATAAGAATTCATGCACATACTTAAATGAGAAAGAATAAAATCCAGAAATTTACTTGATTATTTGATAAAATCACCAACAATCAACTCCAGAGAAAAGTGTAACAATCCAAAGTGTAATAATCAAAATAATCTCTTTACAAAGAATCTAACATACAAGTGTCTAATAACCAAGAGTCTAACGCCAAAAACGATGTTTTTTCAATTATTTATGAAAAAACAAAAACCTAATCAAAGAAGGACTCTATTTGCTGAAAATCTATCAAAACGCTGCTGGATCGACGGACCTCCCGATGGTTCGTCGTGGTCACGACGGGCCATCATGGACTCCGTCGTCCCATACTTTGCAAATTTTTCTGCTGCTCTCTTCATTACCCTCGACGTCATGTATGATGGATCATCACAGGCACAACAGTCCGTCGAGGGTCTCTGTTCCATAACACTTTAACTATTGGAATTTGGGTACAGGGACTACTTTTCTGATCATCACGACGAACCAGCAGGAAGGACTGGCATGGCTACGACGGTCCGTCATGAACTTCGTAACCCCACATTTTGTCAGACTTTCCCATCTTCCTTCAACAGCTTCATTACGATGCCACTTACGGACCGTCACAAGCTCCGAAGGTGGTACTTTTCTGCATTTCTTGCTCAAAAACTTTCGTGTTCATTTTTAGACAGATTTCCTGTAAATAAAAAGAAACTTACATAAAAATTAATACAAAAGGACTTTTGGACGCAAACTAAACTTAAGCAAAAAGCATTAAAAATACCGTGAAACCAGGGTATATGACTTGGCCGAATGAGTGAAGCCATCTAGAACTGCAAATAATTAAAAATAAAGTGTTGCCTAAGGGATTCGAACTTGGTTCCCTTGACTGAAATTGTGAGATACATTAAAATGAAATAAAATGCAGCCACTAAGGATTAAACTTGGGTCCCTTGGCTGCAAGTGTAAAATGCATAAGTCATACATAACATATACTTAGATTGTCATGAAACACTTAGTCAATTATGAGTACTGCGATTTGGGTAAGAACATGAGTACATAGTAAGATAATTAAATGAACATTTAACTAATGAGGTGAATAATTACATTATACTATGATGCTAATGAAAATAGTGACAACATGACAAGAGGCTAAGATAAATACATGGGGATTGAACCCACAACCTCTTCAATAGATGAGGAAGTTAGGAGGAAAAAATAAAGGATAAAATAAATGTGGTGAGTGGGGATTGAACCCACAGCCTCTTGAATGGATGAGACAGTTAGGACAAAAATAGAGAAAAATAAATGTGGTGAGTAAGGATTGAACATACAACCTATTGAATAGATGCGAGAGTTAGGAGAAAAAAATAAAAGAGAAAAATAAATGTGGTGAGTAGGGATTGAACCCACAACCTCTTGAATGGATGAGAGAGTTAGGAGAAAAATAAATGTGGTGAATGGGGATTGAATCCACAACCTCTTGAATGGATGAGAGAGTTAGCAGAAAAATAAAGGAGAAAAATAAATGTGGTGAGAGGGGATTGAACCCACAACCTCTTGGATAGGTGAGAAAGTTAAGAAATAAATTAAAAGAAAAATAATTAGCTTGTGGCGGAGTCAACCCACAACCTCCTTGCCTTAAAACAAAAAAGGAGAGGAGAACAAGAAAGAAATATTATGGGGTTGATGGGAATCAAACTAGGGTCTCCCAAATCTGAAAAATGCAATTATCAAGTTTAAAATAAGATTAAGTGTTGTTCAAGGGATTCGAAATCGGATTCCCTTGCCCAATTCCATATTGTCACATAAGTCATACGTAAGTAAATTTTATGATGATTGCTGCCTATAAAGATCGAAATCAATATCTTGGTATATCTACAAGAGGCATAAGTCTTGTACCACATATTCTTGGGTAAACATGAATCACTTAGACAAACTATGAATGAAGCCTCATGGCTTGTATGTGTGGACTCATAAGTCAAGCATACATTTAGAAGTAATTATGAAAAGAAAATGTGTTCAACTTAATCAATGAGCTGAGAATATGATAAGAGGCTAATGTGATAGATGAGAGCAATTTCAAATGAGCCTGAGTAAATGTTCCAAAACGTACTCATCTATGAGAGTTTAAAGTTAATAAAGAGACCAGTCTCTATGAACACTGTAATGAAACTATTGAATTTAATGCACACTTAATACTAATGATTAGTTAAGAAATCATCTAATGAGCTATAATTTCCTCATTCTAGAAGCCAGCTTCCTACGATGTATGAGTTGAATGTAGTGGAACTTTATACTAAGCAACGATAGGCTAGCTATAAGCAGTGATGCCTTCCTTCGGGAAGGGCGGATGTTCACATATAACTCTCATGAGATGAGACTGTCCGGCATGCTGGGTATGGGTCTCCTTATATCTCCTAGTCTTTGAACCTATATTGCCAATATAGGGATCTATCAGGGATCGATCCCCTATATACGCTAGCATGTTTTGGTTCACTTTGGTCGTTGATTCCACCTCTTTTCGGTGTCGGGATTACACACTAGATTTCATGACGCTCACATGATCTATGTCGGTTAAGGTTAAAGTTCCCAAAGAAAGAATGAGTCCAGTCTCAACAAATGCACATAATGAAATGAACGATACCAATGGTATTGGGATAGGATAATCAAGAGGTGAGCTAGACTCAAGTAATGACACTAGGTTATTCTTTGTCGTTTCATAGCAAACCCGATGAGAGTCTTAAACTACATCCTAGGTATGACTAGTGATTGCACTAGTATATTAATGAATGAAATTGAAGTACGTATGAATGAATGAAGCAGACTCTGTGTTTGCTAAAGAAGGCTCCCTAGTTGAGGTCCCATATGTTGAGCCCTCATTTTGGGAATTCATAATGTCAAGTCCATGATTCCAATGTCCCATGGCATATGGAAAAATGGTGTGAACTACGTGATATGATTTGTACAATATGTTATGTGGTACTTTTAAAATAATAAGTATGATGATGCATGTTACTCTCATGGCATGACTTTCCTGATCAAAATTTGGCAAGTCCACTAACTTTCCTAAATTAATTTGGCAAGTCCAATGACTTTCCTAATAAAAATTTTGCAAGTCCACTAACTTTCCTAATCAAAATTTGGCAAGTCCACTGACTTCACTTTCCATAATTCATATCGTTAGGAGAGAAATCTTCTTAATGACACATGTCCTTGGTTTGTTCTTGCATATACTCATTCTTAGTACAAGTATATACTAATCCCATACACCTCTATACGTTTATGTGCAGGAACAGACGGATGCTAGAGCTTATGATACGATGCTGAAGCTATCCGGACGTGGAGCATTCATCAGGATTTGGTAGTCCCTCATGCTTTCGAGGATGCTTGCCCAGTATATTCTAACTTAGGTATAGGTTTGAGTTAGTGGAGTATGTTCCACTAGCATTTCTTTCTCATCTTATTTTAGACATTGTATTGGTTCCATTTTGGCAAGTATACACCCAATGCAGTATGGAACTATTTCTTTCATTTGATGATCTTAATATTAGACGGTTGATTGTGAACGTTTATGAGTCTAAGTAGAATGTCTTATATTAATGTTAAGTAACAAAAAGTTCAAAATTTTCCGCTAAAATTAACCTAGATGAAGTAACGATGATGTATGTAGGCTTGTCTCCACCTCTAAGAGGACAATGACGGCGGTCTCGTCTGGGGTTTAGACTCTTGTCTTGACAAAGTTGGTATCAGAGCACTAGGTTAACTTCAGAGGATAATAAGTTCACATCAACCACATTGAGTAGTTTCTAAGTCATGGTAGTGAAGTGCACCACTATGCTGAAGACTGCATGATGCATAGAAAAGTTCCCTTCTTCTTATCTTATCGTGCCTTCTCTAATATATGATTTTTTCGTTTTAAGAGTATATCTAACATCAACTATTTAGATTCAAAAAGATGAATACAAGGAGAAATGCAGGCGGAGAGATTGGAGGAGGAGCTTCTCGGGTAAATCAATCTCCTCCACAGGCTCCATCTGCTGGACTAAAGATGCATGTTAACCAAAATGGGTTGACAGATGGAAAAGTGAGGACAACCTTGGTAAAGATGGCACAGCCATCACTCTATAAGCTCAGGTTATGATAGCCCAGGCAGATCAACAAGGTGTTCCCAGGGAGAACCCACCTGCCAGCACCACGGCTAACAGGTTAAGGGACTTCACGAGGATGAATCCTCCCGTTTACACTGGATCTAAGATTTCAATGGATCACATAAGGGGAGTGTAGAATGATGTAAAGTCAAATATCAAGCATACTCCAAAATAAAGTGTTAAGAATGAAGTCATAGTTAATATGTAAAGAAATGAATGACTTCATGACTATAGTCTAGTGCATGTGAGACAATTTGCATCTACACCTAAAAATCAATGTCACTAAATGAAATGACTAAGAGAGTATATTTATTCTAAACGATGAACAAGCAACGAAAGAGTGGCTACATGACGATAGGCTAGTACAAGTGAGACAAGTTGAATCTACGTCAGCGGAGGTTGTTGAAGATGTTGATGGACTATGACATGAGTGTCCACTATCATCTAGGTAAGGCTAATGTTGTAGCTGATGCTTTGAGAAGGATGAGCATAGGTAGTACAACCCACGTTGAGGATGAGAAGGAGTTGTTGAAATATGTACACTGGCTGGCTAGACTGGGTGTGCGGTTGGTTGACTCGCCTAGTGGGGGTGTTTCAGTTCATCCTAGTTCTAATTCATCCTTGGTAGTTGAAGTCAAGAAGGGTCAGCATCTAGATCCAGTGTTGATGGAGTTGAAGGACTCAATGTTCGTAAAGATGAATGAGTCCTTTGATATAGGAGGTGACGACATACTTAGGTACTAGGACATGTTGTGTATACAAGATGTGGATGATTTGCGGACCAAGATTGTTGCAGAGGCCCATAGTTCCAGATATTCCATAAATCCAGGTTCCACCAAGATGTATCATGACCTTAAGCAGATCAATTGGTGGGATTGCATGAAGAAGGACATTGCAGAATGTGTGGCCAAGTTTCCTAATTGTAAACAGGTTAAGGGAGAACATCTTAAGCCTGGTGGTCTTACTCAAATTATCGAGGGTCCGACTTGGAAGTGGGAGGACATTAATATTGACTTCGTGGTTGGTATTAAGAAGACTAGGAGACATCATGACTTCATATGGTCTATTTTGGACAGGATGATTAAGTATGCCCACTTTATCCTTGTGAAATCTACTTACAGAGCCGAGGATTATGCGAGCCTCTACATTGATGATATTGTGATATGGCAAGGGATTCCTTTGTCTATAATTTCAAATGGACGAGCTCAGTTCACTTCACATTTCTGGAGATCCTTCTAGAAGATCTTAGGCGCGCAGGTAAAGCTTAGTACTGCCTTTCAAACTCAGACTGATGGGCAGGCAGAGCGCACAATTTTGACATTGGAGGAAATGTTGAGAGAGTGTGTGATTGACTTCAGAGGTAGTTGGGACGACCATCTTCCTTTGATAGAGTTCTCATATAATAACAGTTATCACTCTAGCATTAGGATGGCACCCTTTGAGGCACTATGTGGTAGGAGGTGTAGGTCTCCAGTTTGGTGGTTCAAGGTTTGACTTTCATAAATTTTGGGTCCAGAGATCATTTATGAGGCCTTAGAGAAGGAAAGGGTTATTAGGGACAGGTTCCTACTGGGTACAGTCGGCACAACTCCTATGTAGACAACAGAAAACTACACTTAGATTTTGATGTTGGTGACCAAGTCTATTTGACGATATCACCTATGAAGGGGGTGATGAGGTTTGGCATGAAGGGGAAGTTGAGTCCGAGGTATGTTGCACTATATGAGATCCTACATCGTGTGGGTGAGATGGCCTATGAGATGGTGTTGCCTGCGGAGCTAGCTTTTGTTCTTCTGGTTTTTCATGTCTCTATGTTAAAAAAGTGCCTTGGTGATCCAACTTTGATTCTTCCTATTCAAGGTTTGGGAGTTGATGAAGACTTGTCCTATGAGGAGGTTCCTGTTGAGATTCTAGACCGGCATGTAAAACGTATGAGAAATAAGAAGGTTGCTAGATTGAAGGTATTGTGGATGAACCATCTTGTTGAGGGAGCTACGTGGGAGTCCGAGGCTGATATGAGATCCTTTTACCCTCATCTCTTCATCTCTTGAGGTTAGATTTTCTACTCTTAAGTCTAAGTTCCTTAACATCTCCATTCCTGGTTGTTATTGCCTGACTCTGTATAATACCTATGTTATGATATGACTGGCGTTGTGCTAGATTATTAGAAGTGTCATTTGGGGACGAATGTTCCTAAGGGGTGGGATAATGTAACATCCTTAAAAATGGATATGCTAAGTAATGCTTAATGTGTCTAGAATGCATACGAATAGACCGGGTTATCACGGATTAGTGCACGTAGAACCAAACCTCTGAACCCTTGCGACAACAAAGCCAGACAACTTGGGGAATTAGTTGAGCTAGGAAAGGTTGGGTCCATCCATGTACGGCTCCAGAATATGAAGATTTACTCAGATGAGTTTTTAACGGACATAAAAAGGGGAACTCATAAGTTTGGAGGGTCTAAGGGTAAAACGATCTTTTTCAAGGCTAAGGGTAGTATCGTAATTGCCCTAAATATGTAATTAATTGTATAATTAATATGATGGAGGGGCATATTGGGTAGAAAGGGCCGAAATTGCCCAAGAGCAAAATCTTGCTCCACCTAGGTTCGAACCTAGGTCGGAGCAATGATTTTACTTCATTATATATATTGGTGAATTAATTTATGTAATTAATTTTTAAATACTTACTTAAGAAAAAGGAAAATCAGATAATTAATTAATTAATTAATTAATGGGGCAAATTGGGTCGGGTCAACTGGGAGGGACCCATTTTCGCAATGGGGACGTCACAAGTTCGAACCTCAACGGAAACAACATTTAAGTGGATTGAATTGAGGTTTATAATCTGATTTTTTTAAGGCCATTATCATCATTTCACTAAACTAATTAAATTAGATTTTTCAAAGTTTGGGCTGCTCCGGAGCGCTGGCCCTGGCTATTGCATGGTTTCTTCAATTCTGCATTTCTGAATCCTCAAAGATTCCTATTTGACTAAGTCTAAACTGCTTCACCTAATCCTAAGCCACGATAATCACTAATGAAGTATTCTGTTCTTTGCACAATCACGTTCATTCACTATAGAATAAATATAAGAAGGGGAATTAAAGTAACATAATATATAGATTATAATCTGATTTTATTATTTAAATTGTATTAAATAAGTCAACAACAAACTCCCAAGGAAAGAGGTACACGACCTCCACTAGGAGTGTATTCAATGTGCACTCTTAATTCATTTTCGCTTGTAAAAATGTTTTTCAGCTTTATTTTACAATTCAAAACAGAAAAATAAAATAAGCTTAGTGATTCTAAAGATTTATAGGCGGCATTCATCAAAAACAAAAATAAAAAAGTTGTACGCCTAAGTTCTTTATGAATTCAAGTAAAGAACTTCACCTGGGAACAAGAATCAAAGCTCGGAAGAAAGGTTTGTGTGTGGGTGGAAACGTGTGGCTGTGGCTGGTTATAAAGGCTGAAAAGGTATGGTTTTTCTTTTCTCTCTTGGTCCCTTTTCCAAGAGTTCCGTAAGGTTCAGTACGTACTCCAATTGAAAAACTAAGGTTATCCCCGTTGCATTCCCTGTCATTAGATCCTTTGAAAAGTGATGCATGCGTTCGTATGTTTACAGGTAGACAATCATAGGAACTTTTTTAAGTGTACGTAATGTGATACTTCTGCAAAGCGTATGATCATTTTATGTGTGTCCGGCTGTATGTATGTTTTATGTACACAATAATACTAGTTATCATGAGAAGCATATTATACATTAATTTCAAGAAAGTGGTGAATAAGGTTCTATGTATTTGTTGTGTTATTAACATATGATGATGAATTCATGATGTTCATGAACAGGAAAATAAAAGTAAATTCCTTAACGAATTGGTTAAAAGTTTATGTAAAACTCTAAGCTAAAACACATAAGATAAATGCAAAGAAAGATAATTAAAGGCATATGTTAATGGAGTATAGTTTCGGCTATTCTCTTGTAAAAATGAAGAAAAGTATATGCTGCCATTGAGGGTGGAACTCGAGACCTTAAGGTCCTAATACTAAGAGTTTAAGCCTTAAAATAAAAGAAAACAAAATGGGGTGAGAGAGGGGATTCGAACATGGTCAGGTTGAAAGAAGCTTGGAAATAAAAGAAAAAGAAAATAGTGAGGAAAGAATCCTTGGCCAAGGATGTGAGATACATAAATCTGACACAAAAATAAAATAATAAAAATTGAGGCCACTGGAATTCGATCCCAGATCGTTTTGGCAGAATGAGTGAAGCCATCTAGAACTCCAAATAATTAAAAATAATGTGCTGCCTAAGGGATTCGAACTTGGGTCCCTTGACTGAAATTGTCAGACACATTAAAATGAAATAAAATGCAGCCACTAAGGATTGAATTTGGGTCCATTGGCTGCATATGTAAAATGCATAAGTCTTATATAAAATATACTTAGAATGTCATGAAATACTTAATCAATAATGCGTAATCCGAATTGGGTAAGAACATGAGTAAATGGCAAGATTAGTAAATCAACATTTACGTAATGAGGTGAGAAATTACATTATACAATGATACTAATGAAAATAGTGACAACATAACAAGAGGCTAAGATGAATAGATGAGAGAGTTAGGAGAAAAATAAAAGGGAAAAATAAATGTGGTGAGTGGGGATTGAACCCACAACCTCTTGAATGGATGAGAGAGTTAGGAGAAAAAAAAATAAAGGAGAAATATAAATATGGTGAGAGGGGATTGAACCCACAACCTTTTGAATGGATGAGAGAGTTAGGAGAAAAAAAATGTGGTGAGTGGGAATTGAACCCACAACCCCATGAATAGATGAGAGAGTTAGGAGAAAAATATAGGAGGAAAATAAATGTGGTGAGTGGGGATTGAACCCACAACCTCCTTGATAGGTGAGAAAGTTAAGATATAAATTAAAAGAAAAACAATGAGCTTATGGGGGATTGAACCCACAACCTCCTTGCCTTAAAACGAAAAAGGAGAGGAGAACAAGAAAGAAATACTATAGGGTTGATGGGAATCGAACTAGAGTCTCCCAAATCTGAAAAATGCAATTATCAAGTTTAAAATTAGATTAAGTGTTGTTCAAAGGATTCGAAATCGGGTTCCCTTGCCCAATTCTGCATTGAAACATAAGTCATACGTAAGTAAATATTTAATCAATGCTGCCTCTAAAGATTGAAATCAATATCTTGTCATATCTACAAGCTGCACAAGTCTTGTACCACATAATCTTGCGTAAACATGAATCACTTAGACAAAATATGAATGAAGCCTCATGTCTTGTAAGTGTGGACTGATAAGTATAGCATACGTTTAAAAGTAAGTGAACCTAACATGTATGTGATAAAATGATGTAACCCTAGAAGGGTTAACTAAGAGTGTGAAACACACTAAATGGCCAAGTGCATTGGCATATGATAAAATGAACATTCACGTGAAGGGGTGAGTAATTATGAAAAGAAAATGTGTTAATATTAATCAATGAGGTGAGAAAATGATAAGAGGCTAATGTGATAGATGAGAGCAATTTCAAATGATCCTAAGTAAATGTTACAAAAACGTACTCACCTATAAGATTTTAAAGTTCATAAAGAGACCAGTCTCTATGAACACTCTAATGAAAGTATTGAATTTAATACTAATGATTAGATGAGAAATCATCTAATGAGTTATGATGTCCTCATTCTAGAAGCCAGCTTCCTATGATATATGAGTCGAATGTAGTGGAACTTTATACTAAGCAACAATAGGCTATCTATAAGCGGTGATGCCTTCCTTCGGGAAGGGCGGAGGTTCACATAACTCTCATTAGATGAGACTGTCCGGTATGCCGGGTATGGATCTCCTTATATCTCCTAGTCTTTGAACCTATACTGCCAATATAGGGATCTAGCATGTTTTGGATCACTTTGGCCGGTGATTCCACCTCTTTTCGGGGTCGAGATTACACACTAGATTTCATGATGCACACATGATCTATGTCGGTTAAGGTTAAAGTTCCCAACGAAAGAATGAGGCCAGCCTCAACGAATGCACATAATGAAATGAATGATACCAAAGGTATTAGGATAGGATAATAAAGAGGTGAGCTAGACTCAAGTAATGACACTAGGTTATTCTTGGTCATTGAATAGTAAACCCGATGAGAGTCTTAAACTACATCCTAGGTATGACTAGTGATTGCCCTAGTATATGAATCAATGACAATGAAGTACGTTTGAATGAATGAAGAACACTCCATGTTTGCTAAAGAAGGCTCCCTAGTTGAGGTCACATATGTTGAGCCCTCATTTTGGGAAGTCCTAATGTCAAGTCCATGATTCCAACGTCTCATGGCATATGAAAGAATGACATGAACTACGTTATATGATATTTACAATGTGTTATGTGTTGTTTGTAAAATGATAAGCATGATGATGCATGTTACTCTCATGGCATGACTTTCCTAATCCAAATTTGGCAAGTCCACTGACTTTTCTAATCCAAATTACGCAAGTCCACTGAATTAACTTTCCATAATTCATATCGTTATGATAGAGCTCTTCTTAATCATGTATTTCATTGGTGTGTGCTTTCATATACACATTCTTAGTACAAGTGTGTACTAATACCATACAAGTTTATACTTTTAGGTGCAGGCACAAGCGGATGCTAGAGCTTACGATACGACGCAGAAGTTATCCGGACGTGGAGCATTCATCTGGATTTGGTAGGCCCTCATGCTTTTGAAGACGCTTGCCCACTATATTCTATCTTAGATATGCAACCGATTCTTTCATTTGATGATCTTAATATTAGATGGTTGATTGTGAACGTTTATGAGTTTAAGTAGAATGTCTTATATGAATGTAATGTAATAAAAAATTCAAATTTTCCACTAAAATTGACCTCGATGAAGTAAAGATGACTTATATAGGCTTGTCTGTGACCTTTAAGAGGTAAACGACGCCTGTCTCATTTGATTTTAGACTCAGGTCTTGACAGGACGACTCTAGATGTATCAGTATAAATAATCTAACTCTCTAAACCCTCTGGTAGAGTCAAAACAGGAGATAAAGTCAACCTAGTTTTCAGTTCTCCAAAACTCTTCTCATAATCATCTGATCGGTAAAAGTTCACCTTTTATGAGTCAAATTAGTCAATAGAGAGGCTATAAATTAAAATTGCTCCATGAACCATCTGTTATATACCACTAGACCCAAGAAACTTTTGATTTCTTTAGGAGAGGTATAGGCTATTGTTTCGCTGCCTCTATGTTCTGTGAATCCCCTTAGATCCCCTCGCTAGATAAAATATGACCAAGGAAAGAAATGGATTGCAACAAGATCTCACATTTGCTAAACTTTGCGAATAACAATGATCTTTTAGAGTTTTTAAAACAAGTTTTTCAAATGATTTGTATGTTCTTTGTCATTTCTAATGTAAATGAGGATATCACCATTTAAGAGGAAAACGAGAAAGTTCAAATACTTCTTGAACACTCTGTTCATCAGATCTATGAAAGTTCAAGGAAAATTGTTTAGTCCAAATTACATAACTACAAATTCATAATTTTCATACCGAGTTCTGAAGGTTGTTTTTGGAATTTCATCATCTATGACCCTGAGTTGATGATAACACGATTTCAGGTCTATCTTTTACAAATGACAAGCACCCTGAAGTCGGTCAACCATGTCATCAATCCAAGGTATAGGTTACTTATTATTGATGGTTACATTGTTCAAGTGCCTATAGTAAATGTACATTCTTAGTGAACCAAATTTCTTCTTTACAAACAATACTTGCACCCCCCATGGCAAAATATGATGTCTGATGAAGCCCCTATCTAAAAGGTCTATCAACTACACTATCAATACCTTCAGATCCACTAGAGCAATTCTTTAAGTAGGAATAGAAATCGGTTGGTATTTGGAAGGATATTAATTAAAAATTTTATTTACCTTTTAGAATGAACTCCGAGAAGATCTTTTGGACACACCTCTAGTATCTCAATGACCACCGAAATTGATTCAATAGTTGGTGTTTCGAATCTAGAATCCTTAATCCAAACTAAATGATAGAGATAACCCCATAGAGATCATATTTCCATCCTTAAGATAAGATATGAATCAACCCATAGGTGGTAAACTTCTACACTTACATTTATTTAAATGGAAACTGAAAACAAACACTCCTAGTTCTATAATCAATTGATGCATAACAGGTTTGTGACCAATCCATGCTCAGAATGATATGGACGCCTACCATTCGTACTGTACAAGGTCTATAGAGGCGACTTTATGAGAGATTGTGAGAGGGAAATTTCTATATACCCACCCGTCTAGCTATAGTTGGGTCACGGACTTGAATAACAACTTAGAAGGGTTCTGAGAGAGTTTCATGACAAACATAAAAAATTGGCTGCTACATAAGGAATTACAAAGGAGAGAGTAGGCCCTTGATGTAACAACGCATAAACATCAAAGTAAAAGACTCGTAACATAACAATGACTGGATTAGCAGAATCTTCTATTATAGCGGTTACCACAGCTTGTACCGGATGATTTACCCTGCAAAGTAGGGAAACCTGCTGGTGCTGCTGATGTTTTGTAGAGTTATTTATACCATTACGACATCTTTGACCCTCTCTAGAAGGACAATCTCTCAACCTGTGACCACACTGATCGCATTTAAAATATCCTTCCCTTCCGGCAAGGCATACCATGATGGTTCTTACAATACTTAGAGAAGTTTGGGTAGGTCTTGGTACCTGCAACACTTCTGTACGACTTAGAGACGGATGAACTCCCTTTCTGATCAAACATGGTCTTGGAGGATGGAACACTAGCTGATTCCGCGAGCGATTTCCACTATACGGTTTCTACTGATAATGTTCATAGTTCCCAATGTTATACTTATTTTTATCCTTAGTATGTTCCTTAAGATTATTACCCTCTACTTGGGTAGCATGATTCATAAGCCTATAGATGCACATATTCACCAGCAAAATAGCATTTTTAAACACTGTCTTTACCAAGTATGATAGTTGATACAAAAACTTATTCGTCTAGGCTCAAGAATTAGCAACCATATGAGGAGCATACACAGAGAGTTCAGTAAACTTGAGCGTAGACTATTGTACCATCATGCTACCTTCATCAAGTTCATAAATTCATGAGCTTTGGCCTCCCTTAATTCCCTTATGACGAACCTGTCTAGGAAGGTTTCTCTAAAGTAATCCCAAGTGATAGGAGCGACATCTGTTCCACTTTTTTTTCCACTAAGTGTACCGGATATTAGCCATATCCTTAAATTGGTAAGATTCTAGATCAATAGATGATTTTCGGTGACCTACATCACCTAAAGGATCTTCTTGATATAATCTATGAAATTATTGGGGTCCTTATAAGTTTGATATCCTCAGAATTCATGTGATATCTTAACAAAGTCACGGATCCTTGTTGTTGTTGATCCACCATTTTTCATTCACAGGAGCTTAAACCCGCTGATTTTTATGGTTGGCAACACTTTTAGCCAACATATAAATGGCATTCCTAAATTCAGCATTAGAGACTTCATAATCTTGGACTGGGGAACTGTGTTAGCATTTCTATCATTCACATTACAAGTGTTAGCTCAATTAAGAGGCATGATCATTGAAACATAGAACGTCGAGTTTGAATGAAATTACATCATACCTTATGCATGATAAGAGTAATAAGAAAATCAGAATTTTCCTAAAACACTTTGTAGTCTCCCTCTCATTAGATGTTGTGTGCCCTACACACCCTTGGAAAAAACTCTACCTAGTACGTCTTTTCAGACATCTTATAAACTTAAACCTAGTGCTCTAATACAATGTTATTCACACCCTCAGTGTAACCCTACACGCGAACATAGGACCTAGGATTACGAGTGACCCCAAGCTAACCTTACTAGAATAATCATTAGCTTATTATGATAACAAACTAGTGCGGCAGCTTAAAACAAAAGATAAACTGAAAATGCTAAGTTGGAAAATACCTATACACTATAACTAAAATATATGAAAATTTGATGAATTTAATACAAGGATGATACCTACTAACTAGACTAATATGAAACTAACAATGTCTAAATGTAAGTCTCCACATACTAGAAGTTATGGAATATGCCCCAACTTACTGTTGCATAGCTAAAACTAAAGCTAAAAGGAATTAATATGTCACTAGTCCTCGAAGAATGAGGACTCATATCTAGTGGTACTGAACTAAAGATGTGGAACTGATCTAAGCGTGATCTTGATTGTCACGCTCGATAGCACCCCTTAGTCGTGACGCGGCATATTCGACCTCTCGGTAGTCTTATACAAGCCTTCTAGCGTTTATTCAACACATATGTATGAAAAGTAGTGCAGAATTAAAACTTTTCACCATAATAGTCAAACTCTTTTATAAAATATATGAAAGAACTAAGTCTCAACATAAGTTATCTTAGACACAAATCAATATCATAGGGTCACGACCCTTTCACCAATTAGAAAAGAAAATTATTGTCTATTACAAATTCTGTAAAAGGAAACTAAAACATTGTCCATGTGCTCAAACATATGAGGACATACCAATCTTGAGAAAAATCTACTTCATAATCTTAAACTTCTAGAGAATCCTCACTTTCCACCTACACTTGTAGTCATAGAGAAACATGTGGAATTAGCACATTGAATGCACTAAATATGGTGAACATGCAAGAAAACCATGTAAAAGTGGACATTTACTTTGAGATACACTTTCATGATATTCTGATAAAAACCTTTAGTCATATGAGTTTAAGAACACAGTACAAGTAAATAGTCATATATAACAGATATTCAATATTCAACAAGTAACCTTTTCATCACTTTAGGTACTCTACTTAAGGTTAATCTAAGACTCACTTGAGTAAGAAATGAAGAGACCACCTATACACCCTTCTTATGCGCACCTAGGTGACCCTGAAGGCTACCCTAGATAAGTATATTTCAATTCAACATTCTTTTATTAACCAAGCATTATTCATCATAGTCATTTAATATACAACTAATCAATTAGGGGACTTAACACAATTTTCTATTCGGTTTCTGTATCTGCAGTTTCTATAATATTCTAGAATTCATCTATTACTATTTCATTATTATAAGAACTCATTCTAGCATCTTCAAAGTCTACTCGTGCCATGTGTAGATAGTGTCCCATTCCACTACCTACACATTTTAGAACCTATCCAATAGTAGATTTCAAATCCCACATGATGAGAGCAGGCATTAACAGACATAGAACACAATAGCTAGGTATGGAATCCGGTGTTATAAAAATGCCACACCGTACAAAGAGTTCTACTGTCCAAGGGTAGATCTAGGACATATCCCATATTTGCATATGGTTAAGGGATATCAAGGGCTTGTTTGTACTATAGTCTCATCTCAAGTAGAGCTACTACCACAAGCATATCCACTATGTGCTTTTCCTTTGTTCTCATAGAGTTATTTCATTCACATAGGTGTATTATAGAAAGTACCATCACTAAGATCTACCAACTCATAATACCATTTCCACGAATGGGTCCCCTAGGGCTGCCAAGACTTCCTTAAGGATTGTCACATGCCCTTCTGGCCAACCTATCCTATAGCTCTTATGACTTCCTTGAATATTGTGCATGTCGTTCTATCTAAACCTATCCCTAAGTCCATCATTCCACTCAAGAAGAAGGCACCATATAGGTCTATTCCTTCAAGTTTGCTTATTAACCTTCTTTCCATATTCAAGGTTTCACATTCATCACCTTCTTTTCATTTTCAAGTCTTTACTTTCTTAACCTTCTTTTCATATTCAAGGTTTTACATTCACTTAGGGTTCTAAATTCATCAAGAAGGGTCACAATTCATAGGTCTACCGGTTCAAGACATACTCTAGGATACCTTATTTAATAATTCAAGGAAGGGCACCCAGTTAACTCTACGGATCCTAGATTTTCATTCAATACAACACAAGTAAAAGTAGGGATGACTAGTCTACCAAAGAAAGATGAAACATCGTTCTATAAAGGCTATCCTAGTCCTTTATCATCATATATCAACAATTAAAGAGAAAGTACATTCAATCATATATTTATTGCATCAATACAAGATCATATAGACATCATCTGAGATCCTTCACTTATATATTCACATGTACAATATCATGATCATACCATAATTCACTTAACAATGCCGACAAGGCCATGTTCTGTAACGACCTGTTTAGTCGTTTTGAGCAGCAGATTTTATTTCTGGAAAAACTGTGTGAGTCGACGGAACCCACGACGGACCGTCATGGGCACGACGGGCCGTCGAGGGGGTCTCGTTCCAAAAGACTTAGACTTCTGAAATTTGGGTACTGAAATCGACTCTCTGAACTTGGCGACGGACCTGCAGGACGAACCGTCGTGGGCACGACGGACCGTCGCAGGTGTCTCGTTCCAGAATACTTAGACTTCTGAAATTTGGGTACTGAAATCGACTCTCTGAACTT
>NC_028643.1:19684631-19684903 GCF_001406875.1 Solanum pennellii
ACTTGAATCCAATTGGTATCTAGGTGATACAAATTGGTATCTGACCATATTCACTCTATTTCGCGGATGGCCAGAATTAGAGCAACGACTACGTCAACACAAGCACCGGAGGAACAGGGTGCGTCTGAGCCAGCCACTGGGGCTGTAGCTCGAGGAAGAACAGCGGCAAGAGGCCGTGGTAGAGGTCGTGGGAGGACGTCCTCTAGAGGAAGAGGACAAGCACCTAGCCCATCTGGTACTAGGGCGGTGACTCCTCCACCAACTGAGGAAGT
>NC_028643.1:19685109-19685717 GCF_001406875.1 Solanum pennellii
TAATGAAAAGCGATCAGCACGAACTGTTCAGTAAGTTCTTGAAATTGAAACCTCCAGTCTTTAAGGGTGCTTAATCGCAGGATGCCTACGACTTTCTGGTTGATTGTCATGAGTTACTACATAAGATGGGTATAGTAGAACGGTTTGGTGTGGAGTTTGTGACTTATCTGTTTCAAGGGAACGCCAAAATGTGGTGGCGATCACATGTTGAGTGTCAACCAACAGAGGCACCACCCATGACTTGGGCGTCATTCTCTAGCTTATTTATGGAGAAGTATATACCCCGGACCTTGAGGGATAGGAGAAGAGATGAGTTCTTGAGCCTAGAGCAAGGCAGGATGACAGTCACTGCGTATAAGGCTAAGTTATATGCCACCGGATAGAGATATTGACTTTTGCATTGATTTGGAGCCCGGTACTCGTCCCATTTCTATACCCCCTTATAGAATGGCTCCTGCGGAGTTAAGAGAGTTAAAAGCCCAACTTCAAGAATTGATAGGGAAAGGCTTTATTAGACCAAGTGCCCTTGGGGTGCTCCTGTTTTGTTTGTGAAGAAGAAAGATGGGAGTCTTCGGATGTGCATACATAGACTACCGGCAGTTGAACAA
>NC_028643.1:19688264-19737578 GCF_001406875.1 Solanum pennellii
GGGAAATAATAGATGTTGAATTTTAGAAGTTATTGAATTGTCTTTTATTAATGAGTTTAAGTCTTCCGCATTGCTTTATGTTGATATTAAATTGAAATGTTAAGGTTTAGATTGGTTGGTTCGCTCACATAGGAGGGTAAATGTGGGTGCCAGTCGCGGCTCGGTTTTGGGTCGTGACATGTTCGTAACGATTATAACAATTAAAAACTACAACAATAAGTGGACCATAAAATTCATTGAAAATTCAATAACAATTCTATATTAAACAAAGGAATTAGGTCAACTCACCACCTTTCAATAGCCACAATCACCATTACTTATCCTTTCCAACAAATTCACATAACAAGATATCTTACCAATAATAATGTATGCAACACTAGGCCAACGATTCATCCATATAAATGATCCAACAAAACTCAATATAGATATCAATCCTATAAGGTAATATATGACAAATTTCAACAATGATCAACACATAACTCAATAGCCCATAACAATCTACACATGAATTCAATATAATTAAACCATGATCAATTCACCTACTTTAGAGACAAACTTAGGAACTCAAGGAATACATGGGTTCATGGATTTAAAAAAAAAATTAATTCACATTGATAAATTTATAAACAATAATTTAAACCTTTTCATACAAGAACCCATGCTTAGAATTAAAAATAGGATTTCATGTTGTTTTTTTATCTTTGAAAAGCCTTTAGAATTGACTCTTTGAATGGAAGAATAATCAAGGATGAAATAAACATACATTAATATTTGAAATCCCACAAAATTGATGGAGAAACCACTGAAAATTCTTCAATCCTGGCTTCAACTTAGCTTCAAGCTTCAATGGAGTCTAGAGAGAATTCTGTTTAAACTTGGATTTTCATTTGGAAAAGTGAGGTCTAATATAGGTCAAGGTGTATATACTTTAAAACACCTAAATTAACCGTCTAGAACGTAATTAGGACGTCAGGGGAATTTCCCAAATCACCCCTTATTTGGCTGAGACACCTGAAGAAATTGCAAGATGTCAATTTATGGTTGCAACAACGGGGCAGCATCTAACCTACGGACCATTCTTTCGGTCTGTGGTTTTTTAAGACACCCCTAGTTTGGGGTCTAAGCTCCCACAAATAAGTGTGGAGCCACACCACTTCTGACAGCATGTCAAACCATCTACTGGGTGTCAATATGAGCATCTTTTTGGGCTATATTGGTAGCTTCATGGAAAATGTTTAGGTCTTCTTCAAGGACCCCTAGGGTTATCCTTGGGGAGTCGTACCCATACATTTCGACCCTAAACATGACCAGATAGATTGTAGAGCTCCCTCCTATCATTTTAGACACCAAACAACACATAAAACATTCAAAGGCACAGAAGCACACGAGAAGCCTATTTATCGAACGTCTTGGTCATTCTTTGACATTTAACTTCCAAAATCTTCAAACTAACTTCCAAAGCTTATATTAATAATTTTAAAACCTTGTTAACTCATAAAACATATTATAGGATCTAGTTTAACCTATTTTATTTTGAGGGTTATTACAATCTCCCTCACTTGGACAAATTCGTCCTCAAATGACACTATAACACTTTCAACACTTCCAAGTTATAAAGATTCAGAACTAGCAACTCACAACCATACCATATCAAAAAAATATACATATAATTAGTAGGGACATCAACTCAAAATAACAAGAGACTCAAAATAGAACAAGAGAGTAGGAACAACATCTACAACTTAAAATGTAATAAGAGTCTAGATTTTGCGTTTCACATAGGAGGAACTTCCTTATCCACATATCATCATGCTATCACAATATTTCTAAGCAGATTATGCTAAAATCTCACAAAACACAACTATGAAACATCTCCAAAAAGTTCAGTGTTCAACATCTTATAAGTTACCTCATGCAAAATTTAGGCAATTCATTATAGATGCACATCAACATAAAAGACAAAATCATTTAAGCTAATTTTACCATATAAACATAAACTCATAGAAACATGCTAAGATTGAGGGAAACATATAACTCATTTTTCAGAAAAGAATCCAAATTCATTCACATGCTACTAGAAAGTTCTAACTCTCAAGCATGAATAAAATACAAGAGAAGAGACAAAATCCATCAATAAAACTATTCATCATATTCTACTCCACATAGGAGAAACCCATTTTAACACAAAAAGAAAAACATATAACTTATTGCCACCTTTATCCATATTTGCTTCCTTGTTAGCTTTAAGTCAATAGAAGCAATTCTTCCTGTGTTCACCAACGTGCGGACCACTAGAAGGAGCTTGCTTGGTCTATCTTCCCTTAAAAGAAATAGTATGAGAATCTCTCACCTTGTGATCTTTCTTTCAACAAAAATAGCACCCACTAGTACTGCCTAGGCACTTCCCAAAGTGCTTCTTCTCACAAGGTAGACTTAACATTTTGAGAACCACCACCGCTCTCATGGTTAACCTTAGGAGCACTAGGGACATCTTGGTTTGGAGCTCTCTTCTTAAATCTAAGATGATTTTTCCCATCAGTGTTTTCCTTTTTGTAACCTCTACCTCTCCTTTCAAGCTTAGATTATTCAATGGATTGAGCATACACCATAAGCCTAGATAGAGTCATGTCATTATGGAGCATTTCGTACGACAGTCTTTCTTCACAAGGTCGGCAACACCGGTCACAAACCTACTCATCACATCCCTAGGGTAGGACACCGATGATGGAGCATACTTAGACAATAGGGTAAATTTCATGGAATACTCCTCCACACTCATGTTACCTTGCTTAAGGTTCATAAACTCCTGAACGTTTACTTCTCTCTTCTCATGGGGAAAGTAGTTTTCTATGAATGCTTCCTTAAACTCATCCCATCTAATAGGACCTGATTCAACCGGCCTATTATCTTTCCATTGTGAATATCACACTTGAGCAATCTCTCTCTATTAGTATGAATCCAACTCCGCCTTATCCCAAGAAGTCATCCACATAGCATTCAACACCTTATAAACACCATGTCAATACTCTTGGGGATCCTCTTCCACATTATATCCTAGAAAAGTAGGAGGATTCATCCTCACAAAGTCCCTCAACCTAGAGTCCATAGAACTCTCAAGAGCATTCAACCTAGGCCCACAAATCCCCATTCACACGTGGCTTGGTCTAGGGCAAGAAGAGCTCCTCTAACCATCTCATTTGTCATGTCCGGGGAAACTACCGGAACTCCATTCTCTTTATTAGTCATAGGGACTTGTTCTCCTTGCGAAGGAACTCCCTCATTCACCACTTCTCATACACTCTATTGTGGGCGTCCTTCATGTATTCATATCCTACAAACACAAGAGAAGAAATTAGGAAAAGAAACTTATAACCTGAACTCTATGGCACGTCACAAGAGTAATGAAGAAAATAAATCTCTATCGTCCTATAGCCCCTAATTCATAGATGTTCGCGCCTCACCACCGATGAAGAAGAGTCTACTAGACGTGGCTTTTTGAGATTTTGAATCCTATTGACTACTTCATAACCTAATGTTATGATACCAGGCTTGTCAATACCCAAGAGCACCCCAAAGTCGCACACGGCGTACTCGACCTCTCGGAGGTCTTAGACAAGATTCTTAGCATTCATTCATCCCACACACACACACACACACACACACACACACACATAAAGGGCAATTGATCTCGAAAAAGAGTATGGGGTATCATTATCAATTAACGGGGGTCTCATCCCCTAAGAATAACAGACAAGAGCCACCATCAAGTAATGAATACAACAGAAAGAGGCTTATTTCTAAAAGTGCAACTGATCTCGGGCTGCTTTAACTCAGGATGAGGACAACCAGCCTCTTTCCAGCTGGGATGAAATTTGGGCTAGATCTCACCCTACTTGTGCCACAGTTTCCTCACCTTCCACCCCAACGGGTTTAGTCCCACCCCTTACATCTCTTGTTTCTTATGTGCCTTATGTCCTTCCGCCTCCTAGGATTTTAAATAGATTCAATGCCAATATTTCTAAAGGATCCTAGAGGAGAAGTTACTATCCATAGAGTGCTTTGAGGGAAAATACACCAATCTGAGGGACACCCTTCACTTCCACAAGCTTGATCAGCTTATTATGCCCCAAGATTCCTATTCTCCTTTTTGGGAATGACAGTTCTATACAACATATGGTGATTTTTTCTCAAAAATCAAGAAGAAGGGGAGTGAGTTAAGACTAGTTAAGTTGGTCAAAGTTTAGAGAAAGGAAGTCAGATTCAACATTATGTATATTAACACTATTTTTTAAAGAGAATTCTACATTATGCATGAGAATATAAGGGACTTCCTGTTACACAAACATTAGATGAATTAAAGGGCTTGTTGGATCCACTGATTTCATTGACCACCCCGAGGTTGATCAAAGTGGGAGCCGTTATAGAGAAAAAGGACCTTATGTTGCTTCCCGGTTCTAGTTTTGTTTTATTAGTGGCACAATAATGACATCCTAGAATGATTCTATTCTTCCTCTTCCTAAGTCATCATACCTTGGATCTATCATATGTCGGAGAAGAATCGACTAGGGAATCTTTATTATGCATGATATGGCCAAAAGGACAAAGTAGAGAACAATATCCTTACCTTTCTTAGTTTGGATCACCGAATTGTACAGGCGTGCTAGAGTACCTCGAAATGATATGAGAGACATTGAGGTTATCCCATCTTCCTCCACTGATATCTAGCGCATTGACGCCGAATATACTAGAGTGAAGGCTAACATGAGGTAAGCAGCTCTGGTGGACACATCCCCGAAGGTGGATGCTAACTCAATGCCTGCAGATGTATCTTTGCCAAGTTCGTCCTTCAGGTACCTCTGACCATATATATTCTTTAAAGGTTCCAAGCACCTCCACATCCTCTTAGAAGATCATGATTTCTTAGGCAATGATCTTGAAGATAAAGCATCTGGCCCATTAGCTGATGTGAGGTTTACGATACATGAGAGGGATGTACCTTTTAGTATTGAGTCTTCCATTTTAGCTGCACTGACTCCTCTTCATACTTTTATTGACACTCTTACCACAAGAGTCGAGGAATGTTCAAGTAGGCATGGGGAGACATCCTAGGTTACAACTTTGAATGTTGAGGTCGCTGATTTGAGGAAGGATTCAGACTATCTAAAGTCAACTGACTTCATTTCATTAGTGTAGGCCTCATATGAAATGGATTCTCTTGAAACTTCAGATATCCCTACGACTACCATCGGGGATATACATTGGGACGATGTTGCAATCGATGAGTCAAATGCATAGATTGATGAGAAAAGATAGAGATACGAGAAAACAAGCATATATTGAGATTTCCGGATCTTTAGGAGATGATTATATAGACGGTGATCGAGAAATCATTGAACGAGACATATGTGGAATCTCCTAGTGGATATGGTACTACTTCTACTCCTGACATGACTCTAGGCACGGAGGCTGATATTTAGAATGATGCATTTGGAAATTGATGTGAGACACATAGAGCTACTATGTTGACATGATTCTTATTTACCTCCCTCTCTATCTTACACTACTTTAACTGATGGATAATACTATTTATTGGCATTTGAGAAAAAATAATTTTATTTGTGGTGGGGTGAAGTCATCTTTTGTGTTAATATTGATGTTTTGTTTAATATATCTGGGTTCTGAGCTTCATTTTGTGTTTTGCAAAATTTTTGAGCTTGTGGCTACTATTTTAATTGTAAATGATTTTGAGCAAATAATTTTTAACCTTCCAAACAAAAATTTCATCTATTGTTTGTGTTTAATGTGGTTGTTCGTTGGAAATTTTAGTTTCAGTTTTTATCAATACAAACATGAATTTATGACTACAATGAGGCCAAATGAAGTTGTATAAGAAATATGTGAACTCTTCGCATCTTGTTGTGACTAGCCAATTATTAAATTGAGTCTCTTGTGATGAGCATTGCACACTAGCAAAAGTGTGGAATATTGTTTTGACATTTCTATCGTTGCCTTGTATGATAAGATTACCATGAACCATGTGTGATGACACCTACGATTTGCATCGTTATTGTTGTTCACTAAGTAATGCAATCTATTAATATGATCGTAGGCAACATTGTAAAGTGTGAAACAATTGAACATATACTTTTTTTGTTGAAAACCTTATAAGTGTGTGTGATCATTGCTTGAAGACCCTTGAGCCTTGACCTTTTCTTGGAAGAAACTTGATGAAACTATGACCTTATTTATCCATTACTCATAATCCTTATGAAGTTGTGGTTAGTTTTAATATCCAACATAGGCCAAACGCCTAAGTTTGGGGTGTGGTGAAAATAGAAGATACATAAAGAAGTAAAAGAAGTCCCTTTGACCCATGGTTTTTAGATAAATGAAACCCCTCCGTATTTAAAAAAAATGAAAACAAAGGAAAAGAAAAAACAACGAAAAAGTTGTGGAATAAAGATATGAACGCAAAAAAGAAATCGAGGTATCCCACAGTCATACAAGATGAATAATTAGATGACATATGAACACAAACGAAAATGATAAAGAAGAGGGAAGTAACTATTGTTAGCACCAAATTTCATGAGGATAAAAGTCACTGAGCCTAAATACCACAACTTTATACTCAGCCCTATTACAACCTTAAAAAGACCTTTGTGATCTTGAGTGAGCTGAAACAAAGGTTGATAGGAAAATACATGAAACCTATGGGTGAAATCATGCATTGTATTCATTTATGTGAGTGTGAACATTGAAATTCATAATGAAGTTTTAAATTTGTGAACTATTGTGTGTGAATATGGAATCATTCCTTGTGTGAGGGCATTTGTACAGTTTTGTTGCGCTTCACTTCCATTTGAACCAAGTACAATGAGCTTGAGATTTATAGGTAATTGTGAGTCACAAATTTAATATTTTAGTGCACAATTGATCCTTGCATGATAAAGTTGAGTATTTTTGTGTGAATTTATGATTTAATCTAGTGTAGAACTGTTAAAGACATCCTTTTTGAACTGTTGAAGTTTACTTTAACTTGAGGAAAAGCAAATATTTAAGTTGGGGGTGTTGATGAGTCAAAGATTTGTACTTATTTAGGTCTTTTCTTTAACAAATTTATTGTCCTCAAATGCATATTTTATCCCTATTACTGATATAAATCCTTTATTTCAAGGGATTTTAGTTAAGGAACAAAGAATGTACACCAAGGGGCATAACGGAACAAGGAAGTTCAAAGAACGAAGAAAAGAAGGCATGATAATGGCCTAACCAATTAGATGAGTCGCCGAATGGCATTGTTCCCGCCTTATGCTACATTATGCTAAGCCATAAAGGAGAAAATAAAGTCGGCAATCGAAGTAGAGGCAGGCGAGTCGCCGAATGATTTCGCGATTCAATGTTATATTGCTCGAAGTAACAGAACCGTAAGGATGATGCAGGCAAATGCAAATGGCCATACAAATGAAAAAAGGCGTTTCTCCTACTGTATCGACGATCCTGACTTATTACACTAACTGATCCTTTGCAAAAAAAATTTTAACGACTATAAATACGGTTTAAAATTCTTAGTTTATTATCAATACATTGAATCATCTAGCTACAAAATAATGAATCTAGTGTTAATAGTGTCTTAAGTTTTCAAATTTGGAGACATTTTTTTTATTTTGAAGATTCCCAATTCCATGAAATTGGAAGTAGGTGACGAAGTTTCGTCATTGTAGACCTGAGTAAATATAATATCAATCGAACCAAGTTTATGGAAACGCCTATTGGTATCGACTTCTCGCTTTTTACTATATTTAGTTAAACCCTCATTTTTAGGGTGTGATTATGTGATTATGGGTTGATACAATTTTTGGGTATAGCTAACTGATAGTATATTTGCTGTGTAAAAGTGATTTTGTTTAGTAGTTGCTATTGAATTAAATGGGTTTTAGTTGAAAATGAAATTTTAGCTTAGTGTTTTGGGCATTCTTAAGAGAGAGGGGTGTTGAAACGCCTACTAAAGACTAACTTCATCACTAATGTGCAGTTGTTTACTACTAATTCCAATTACCCGGTTGATTGTCTTATACCATAATGCCATCACATCCCAAGATCTCGTCTTCATATTTGTATTTTTATATTATTTTCTTTTTAATTGATAATTGACTACGAACCCCCCTTTTGATAAGTGACACTTATGTCACCCTTTAATTTGTGATATTTTCATTCGTAAATGTCTTTTAGCTATACTAACTCGAACTAATTTGCACCTGGCTATGAATTCTCAAAACCACTTCCTTTGTATTTGACTACAACCCTTTGTTGGGTTATATTGCTACTCGCGATCGTTGGGACTTGAACCGGGACAGTGTTTTGATAACTGATAAACATCAAGACCGTAGGTGGAAACATTAAAATGAGTTAAAATGTAAAATCCCATTGCATTTTTTATGGTTCACCAAGTTGATTAGGTATCGTAGGTGAATCTAAGACTTAGTGAAATTTTGATGGCCAAAGTTGTACTTATTGTTACCTTGTACACACCATAACTTAACCAAGGGACCGTACATGGGTTCCATCATTTGAGCATCCAAAAAAAGATCCTAAATCCCAATGGTATTTGACAACGACCTACATATCATATGTCCAACTTTCGATAGTGTCTGGCAGTTATTTTTAAAGATCTTTTGGTCGTTTCCTAATTGTTTTAACCAAATACAATGTCATTTTACCCTCTACCCTGGGCCTTATGTAGAAAATTTTACCTATTAGGTTCCCTATTTAATTAACTCGAAAAATTCCTAAAAGTTGATCCAGTTCATTCTCTCAAATCTATATAACAATGAAAAAGAAAAGGAGCTAGGGTTCTATTTAAGTCTCAATTTCCACAATATTTTTTGGTATGTAAACTCCAAGGTATGATATTCTTCACCTATGGAGCACTTTCCTCCATAAGGCTCCTAAAATCCCAAATTTGTAATGTTAGAGTTCCCAATCAAATAAGGGTTTTATTCAATCGACATGGGTTCCTTTAAATTACGCTCAAATTGATTGATCTTTGTCTTTTCATGCAAGACTTGGAGCAATAGCGTATTACTAAGTTGAATCCCCATGAACCTATGCATGACCCATGATTTTTAAATTGTGATGTTGTGGGTTTCTGCCTATGAAAGATCAATTTTTAAACGTATGCATGTTTCTTATGAGGTTGATAAAAATGGTTAAGGTTACTATGAGAGTAAAGTATCAATGGTGTTGTTGTTGTTCGAAAAGCATTTCTCACATACTACTCCATATATAAATATGAAAGGGTTTTCTCATATAAAAGGGTTAATAAGGTTGAAAAGTGTAACATTTCAGAAAATGTACTCGTCTAGTGAAGAGCCTATTAAGTTTTATGAATATGTATTGGTGGTACATAGACATCCCAATGCCCAATAATGAGTATTATCGGGCATATTAAAAATATTGGTTAAGGGTGTTAGCTAATTTATATATATACACAAGGGTGTATAATAAAATCCATGCTTCTCTTAAAATCTACCTGCAATGAAAAGCCTAAACTAAAAATACACATATTGATTCTCAACCCAACACCTGAGGTACTAGGAATCCATGTATCAAGACTAGGTACCATGGAACATGATCATTTAAAATGATCATGTAGATTATGTAGTGTCCAAGGACATAGTGAGAATCCTTGGACAAGGAGCGAACTTTCCAAATGCAATAATAGAAGTGCACGGTTGGGTAAGTGTGAAGCAACACATATGCAAGCTTATCTGTAACCGGCCGAGGGGGACAACACGACCAAGAAAACCAAATTTTGTTAGGTAGTTAGGGGCAAGCGCGCGAGCGGTTCCCTCTATGTGGGGCCTAACTCCCTAACCAAATCTAGACTCTAAATAGCTAACTAACCTAGGAAAAATAAAAAAAATAAACCAACTAGTGCACCCGACAACCTAAGACCTAACCAGGTGACACTAACATAGTAACCAACTCAAGAAACATCCTATTACCTAACCTAAGATGGTTCAAAATGGTTAGTTATGGTCCCAATGACTTAGGTTACTTTAGTAATTACCCTAGTTCCCTTAATTAATTAAATTAGCATCTTAATGAATTAATGAAAATTCACAAGCTAGGCGGGACCCTTAGCCAATTTTCAGATTTTGTTAAATCAATTGTTTTCCTATGTCTAGTCAATTTAGGAGGGGCGTTTTAGTAATTATCAAATTTATTGATTTAATTAAATTAATTAGCCTTAGTTGAATTACTCAATATCAGTTCCTAAGACTTAGAGTCACGTTCAAACTCTAGGAAACTCACGACTAGAAACAGTAAGCAAAAACGTAAGAACAACAAAAGTTCTCTTAGGTGATTTCAAGGTATCTTCAATGTTTTCGTCCTAGGTGATCTTTTAAGATTCAATTCTACATAAGGTATGGGTTTTCTCTCTTGATTGCTTTCTCCAAGAGGCTTTTCAAACGTCTTATGAATTAAAGATAGTCAAACTAGGTTGTTCCCAATGACATTGTTGAACTTCCATGATACGCTCTAATTTACTTCGCGAAAAGAAGTATAAGCGGTCGTATAAGGTAAAGAACCCAACTATGACGTTGGGGTCGATCCCACGAGGAAAATAATTTAGACTTAAATATAACCTATAATTACTTCTATTTAATCAAGTCATTTTTGAAAACAGGTAATAAAATGGGGGTTTTAAATAACAAAACGAATTAAATATTTCTAAGTAAACAAGTAGCAAATATGAAAATTAGAGATTTATCAAGTGATGAGAGTAACTATGGTATAAGTGTTCCCCGCAGGTTCATAACGCGGTAATTCTAGCTATAACAATCCTTTCCTAGTATCTTGCATGAAAATTTGTAAGTTATGTATCCCTAATTCCTTGGTTCAGCAACTAATGAATTTCACTCCGCACCATGGTCCGGCTACGTGTGTATGCGTTACTAAACCTTACCTTAAGCATCATAATTGATGTATGGCTTAGTTGTTACTTCACACCAATCGACACTAGCCTATTAAATAATGTATACTAAATGTACGTTGATAATTTTTTCTTATTATCTACCTCCTTGGTCCGGCAAGTAGAAACAAGGCAAAATCTAACGCGTGCACTCGCTAAAAAGACTTCTAAACGAAAGAATTATCAACACATGCAAGACACTATTCTAGATTTGTTATTTTAGTTAGTTTTTACCTTGTTATTTACCTATGATTCCCACAAACCTAGTTATGGATTTAGTTACCCATGTTCATAATTACACAATTCATATTGATTAGACAAGAATTCATGTACTTACTTTGATGACATTGAAGAAAATCCAAAAAATCACTTGAATTAGAGAAAATAAAGCAATAAACGATTTCGGAAAAATGAAGTATTTTCCAAAACCCAATATTCAACAACCAATATTACAAATTAGAAAAATAACCTAGTGTCTAACCTCAAAAATGAGGTTTTTACCAGTATTTATATTAAAGAAGTCCTAACATAAAAAGGAAATCTATTTAAGGAAAAGATGCCTAAAAACGCGTCTGAGTCGATGACCGGACCGACGAACCGTCGAGGTCACGAAGGACCGTCGAGGCCTCCTGTCGTTCCACACTTAGAATCTTTCTTCAGCTGCTTTCTTCTCAACTCATTGTTACCATCGACGGACCAAGATGACGGTCCGTTGAGTGCACGACGGTCCATCGATGGCTTCTATGATCCACACTTAGAATCTTTCAAGACGGGTACTGGAGCTACTCTCTGTTAGCAATAACGGATATGAAGGATGGTCCGTTGTGGATATGATTGTCCGTCTATAGCTTCCATACACCCACACTTGGTCAGAATTTCCTGATCATTCTTCAGCGACATTTTTCTTTAGACGATAGTTGCCCCCTACGGACTGTCGAGGGGTTGATTGACCATCAATGGATCCATAGGTCATCACTTCTGCAATTTGAGCACAGTTCTTCCACGTTTTCATTCTAGACAGTTTTCCTGCAAACAAAGAGAATACATTAAAACTACTATAAAAAGGCCTTAGACACACACTAAACTTAAGGAAAAGCATTGAATGTACTGTGAAACCACGGTATATCAACACCCTCAACATAAATTTGTTGTTTGTCCTCAAGTGATGCCCTATGACTCACCACAAAACCTTTGTACAATAGTATCCTTATTTTAGCTTTTGGAATCATCTGGTTATCAATCTCGAATATTTTCATTAAGTTTATGCATGCTATCACTATTAGGCTCGCTCATGTGGATCCGACCATGACATTGACTCACCTATCCTTTTTGATCTCTCACCACGGTACCAAATTTCTGGTATTGCAACTAGTGTCCACACTTCAAAACAACTTCCTCATTTTTAACACAATGATTTCAGTTTAAGTATAAGGATTTTTTTTTCAACACTCACTCTCAGAACAACTTCACACCTCATTTATACTTGTTACCATAGGCCTGCCCTTATTTTCATTGCTTTAAGTTTACCATAATAGACTCTTAGGATCAAGATTGGACTTTCTTAGATTGTAACTTAGGCTCAGGGTCAGGTAGGGTACATTTGGATGTATTTTAGTGACTTATTTCCCTCCTTGACATAACGGCTAAGCGTCCTACCTTTTCATCGTTTTATCCCGCCCTATTTCTTAAATTTTTTATATTCTTTCTCCTTATTTTTCTCCTTTCTTTCTCCTTTTGTGTAAGTGTATTTTTTAAATTTTTTAAAAAAAAATTTCACTTTGCTTTCAACTTTTCTTGAGTCACTTTTCTTTTGTTCTTTCTCTTTCTTTATTCTTTCAACCAGTTTCGGAGCATTCTTCAAATAGCAACCCTAAACTCATGATTTTTCCATGAGTTAAGGTACACAATACCCAAGGTTGGGTCAGGGCCACGACAAGGTTGTTTTCTACATTATCCACCCTCAACTTATGCTTTTTGATAAGCTGAGGTGCACATGTCCAAGGAGGGACCAAGGCCAACACATTGTTCATAGAAAAGATCAGTTGGGGTGAAAAAGAAAGGTCTATTTTAAGCTCAAATCATTTGGATCAAGAAGGGATTAATATCATTCAGTTTTCTGTTATCTAGGCTAAAGATTGGCTATCTTGAACAAGGCCTATGATCCTTTCCTAATTGTCTATCACATATTACTTTTAGCAGGACTAGCCATGCAAGGTCTAGCTCGGTACCAATGGTGGACTATTCAAATTTTCCTCACACTCACTTGACATCTCATTACTCTACCAGATTATCAGACACCTAGTTCGAGTTTTAGATTAAGGTCATGCTGTGGTATCTCTATGTCATTCTTAGAGCCACACATTCATCAATTACTATGCCTAGTCATGCAACATTTTCTTTAAATCAGGGTATCATTTTGTTTAGCCATCATGATTCATATTACATCTCTATACTATGTACAAAAGATAACAACATGCCAGTTCAATAATAAAATAACCACTCTTGGGGGAAAAGAACACAGGCAAGAAAACCCCAAGAAAGGATAGTGAGTTGGGCTACTCAGACTTCACCCTAGAACTCACTTTCCATTTACCCCACCCCCAACAAAAAGACATGAAATTTTCCCGAATGCATAAAAGTATATAAAATGGGGTATTAGGTGAAGCAAACCTAAGGAGCAAAGCACCGACGATCAACATGCTAACTTGTCCAGTTTCCCGGAACCTGCTCTCTCTATAGTAGGGACACCATCAATGATGTCCTAAGAAATACCAGCACCATCAGTAGTGCTCCTCTTAGCCTCAACAACTGTGGATTTAGACGCCCCAACAGCCACTTCTAGAACCCTTAACTGGCAGGCCTCCTCATCAATCACCGAGGCTCTCCTCGCAGCCTCCAACCCATTGCGCTTCTTTATCTATGCCCGAGACACATCCTCATCTCTAACTCGGTGCCTCTTGGAATGATCTCGTAGGGGAGGTGGTTGCACAGCAGTGGTGGAGAACAGGGCAGCCAACACCGTGTCCTCAATAGGCTCTGCAGAAGGGGCCTCAGACTCAGGCACCTGAGCCTCTAGTATGGTATCCAAGTCTTCTCTAAGACTCTCAAGAAAAGCCTGGAGAGTCGTCAAATCCACTGTAGGGTCTGTACAGGTGAGATCCCACAATTCAAATGCATCCAAGCACTGGTGGACCTCCATGATTTTCTACTCAGTAAGCTGGGACATCTACCTCTCTATCCGCTCCTCCGCCTCATCAATGGACCTCTACATCCAAGGATGGATGTGATGCAGAAGTGTGGCCATTTGGGCATCTAATTTATGGAACCTATCAAAATGGACCAATGAAGAAGAAGGAGTCGAGATGGAGGAGCTCGGAGCGGTGCTAGCACCCGGGATAGACTCAACCGGGGTGGTGACGGTATGCTCGGATGTAGTCAGATAAGCCGCTTGGGCTTGCTCTACCATGGTGCCACATTCTCACTGAGCGGTTGCACCTCTTGATGGAGCCCATTGTAGGGAGCCAACTCATTGGCATCCCGAATGAGGTCAATATCCACTATGCCAGGCGGGGTCTTGATCACATCAATGTGCCACATGGGCTCTCCTGCAGACCTGCACAACTCAAAGACCATGGACGGGAAGGGGTAAGTAGCAGTTGCCTTAAAGGCCCTCTCATGCATCGCCGCCTGCAACAGCCATGAAAAGTCCACCTCCAACCCTGCAATCATGGCAGCCATCAGCACTGCACGATCAGAAGTGACAATTTTATCAATAGCACAAGGGGAAAGGCAGTGTCGGATAAGTAGCTATAACAATTTTTCTGTGAAGGTGAGGTTATCCTTCTTGATGCTCCCCTTGGGCTCCAAAAACCAATCAGCAGCCTCACCATCCACGGAGAGGTGTTGTACTATCCAACGATTGGTGGTCTCTCTCACATTCGGCTCACGCTGGAACTGGCCGTCCTTGATAAACATCCACCGATAGTCAATCTCAGCGGTGAGGGGGTCTTGGTGGCATCAATGTCTGCTCCATAGAGAAACCTTCGAATTACTGGAAAAGAAATATTAACCCACTTGCCGCAGACTCGGACGTACTCCAGATGTACATGTAGGGAGGGTTTGGCCCGCCTGTCCAACTTAGACCGGAGAGTCTCCACATAGGAGGCATAGAACTCTCGCACCATTTCATCACTATAGCGGCCCACATTCCGAGCCGTCCACTCCATCTGATGTCTTGTGAATATAGCATGGAGTGCTGGCATAGTGGGAAGACTCCTAGTGAGAACACACAGCTCGAGTGTCAAGGTACGGGTCATGACCACCTTGTCGTTGGGCACCTTGGCATCAGCATATACTTGATATTTGGCCTCGACACACCACTAGTTAAGCTTATCAGCAACCAAAGCGGGGACCTCAGTCTGTGGTGCTGGAGTAGAATAAGCACTATTAGCCTCATCAGACGAGGCAAACTGGATCAAAGTAGCTGGAGCATTGGTAATAGGAGAAGCAGAAGCCTCCTTAGACCTGGAAGCCTCATCAGAGCCAGATGCTTCCTCAGAATTGGAAGCCTCCTCGGAGCCAGACGCTCCCTTAGAATGTGTAGCCGACCCATAAGTTGTGCCGGTCAGTATGCGCTCCTCTTCAGACTGGGAGGCAGTGACTCCGTCGGGAGCCACGATCGCGTGCGTGGCTCTGATGGTGCGGGACGCACTCTAGGAGTGAGGGTGCCTGGTGGCATGCACTCCGGTTCACGCTCATTGTATGATCCTATGACCATCCGGTTCGACGGGGCGACATACTAAGAATGCCCTCTTGAGTAGACACGATCTTGCTTGGGTGCCATATGTACCTGCAAAAAGAAGTTATTAGTACCACTAAAAGCCTGTAACACATTCAAAAGAATCAAACATGCGAGTAAAACACAGAATGGAATGGTAGTGCAGACGTGCAGCATTGCCTGACGGACAAATCGACAGTCCGTCGAAAGGACGACAGTATGTCATGCGGGTCCTTCGAGGGACACTTAGAAGAAAGTGTTTAGCAAATTAGAAACAAAGGTTCTGACAGTGTTAATAGTTGTGCAGGACGGTCCGTCGAAGGGACGAAAGTCCATCATGGGGGTCCATTGAGGGACACTTAGAAGAAATTTTTTAGCACACCAGAAACAAAGATTCTGACAACGTCGACGGTTGTGTAGGACGTACCGTCGAAGGGACGATGGTTCGTCAGTGGGGTCCATCGATGAAAACTTAGAATAATTTTTTAAAGAATCAGAAACAGAGGTTCTGACAACAGCGATGGTTGTGCAGGACGAACCGTTGAAGGGACGACGGTCCGTCGGTGGGGTCCGTCGATTGACACTTAGAATATTTTTTTAGAAAATCATAAACAAAGGTTCTGACAGCGTCGATGGTTGTGCAGGACGGATTGTGGAAGGGACGACAGTTTGTTAGTGGGGTTCGTCCATGGGGACTTAGACTAAGCAAGCGATGTTGGGGTTGACGGACCCCAACGACAGTCCATTGAGGGTTCCATGGTCCGTCGATCGGGTCTCTTTCTTTCCTTCAGGGAATGAATTTTATAGCCATCTTGTTTCCCACAATGTACGAATTCAAAGTATCCTTAGAGACCTTAAGTTTCCCTAACATTTAACCCAACATTTCATCATTCCTAGGGCATGAATTATCATAGTTTGAACATTCGATTCTACAGCCTATCAAAACCCTAGGTTAGAAACACAACATGCAAACACAACACATTTTTAACAAAACACCCCCATAAATTTTAAATTTCAGTGTTCTAAGGGACTTAGGACTTTAGGTGTATGTTTTTATCATGTGAAGGGGTCCCAAATTCGAGACCCACAAGGTGAGAAATCAAGTTAACAAGAACATTAACGATAGTTAATCTAGAAGATCATAGGAACATATGGGGAAACTGTAGTGGAGGAAAAGGAGTATAAAAACTTGTACTCGAACAGTAGCAATACCAACCACAACACCGATCGCCAAGGCGACTGAAAAAGATAGAATATTTGGGGAAAGAATGGATTTTGAGGAAGTGGGGGAAGTGTGGGAATCTGATGATCGAATGGGAGTGAATGGGTGAGGAAGTGGGGGAAATGAGAGGAAATAGGGAGGGAAATAGTTATGGGGGTTATGTGAAGAGGTGGGTAAGTGAAAAGTTTTAAAACTTTTAATATGTAGCCGGACGGGTCGGGTCGGGTTGGTGGGTGAGGGATCGATGATTCCCTATCGACGGACCGTAAGTCGGTCGACGGTCCATTGACCCCTTTTTCAACAGTGCCCTTACTTAAAAAAATTTAATGAACATACATGGGCATGACGGATCTTACCGATGGTCCATCGAAGGGACGATGTTTTTTCGACGGGTCCGTCGATGGGTGCACCTGACCAATTTTGTACAAATTTCTGGTGATTTGCTCCCTGCACATTTAACATCCATTAAGCTAATATTTTTGTGTTTTCTGGACATTATTTTGGACACGGACCCTACTCTAACGCTCTAGCCAACACTTCTAAGGAAAAATAAAGGAACATTCAGACGTGATATAAGTTATAAAAGCAAAAATAATGCAACTATGCCTAGAAAATCATGAAAAACCTATTGTTGTCAAGAGAATACATATTGGGTTGACTCCCAATCAGCGCTTGATTTATTTTTTGACACCACTGAGGACTGTTGATTACTCAAACTTCATCAAGATGGTATGCGTCGATCACTTCATTCGTCATTTCAGCATGCCCTAGATAGATTTTTGATTGGCTGCCCGTTCACCTTGAACCTCACACCCTCCTTGTTCTCCAATTCAATCGCACCATGAGGGAATAGTTGGGTGATCAAATAGGGACCGGTCCATTTGGACTTGAGTTTGCCCGGAAACAAGCGCAACCTAGATAGAACAAAAGCACCAAATCCCCTACCAAAAAATTGTGCTTCTCAATCTTTTGGTCAAGGTACTTCTTCATTTTTTCATTGTAGAGGGCTGAACTTTCATATGCCTTTAAGAGAAATTTATCAAGCTTATTCAACCCGTTTAACATCTTTTCCGCAGCCTCATTCCAATCCATTTTAAACCTCTTCATTTCCCACATGGCCTTATGCTCTAATTCAATCGGTAAGTGACAAGCCTTCACATATACAAGTTGGTATGGGGACATACCTATGGGAGTCTTGTATGTTGTCCGGTAGGCCCAAAGAGCATCATCAAGCCTCCTTGACCAATTCGTTCTACTAGCATTCACTATTTTTGCCAAAATTTGCTTAATCTCCCTGTTTGACACCTTAACTTTCCCACTAGTTGAAGGATAGTAAGGAATGTCCACATTATGGCGAACCCCATATTTTCCCAATAATCCCTTAAACAACTTGTTGCAAAAGTGAGATCCCCTATCACTGATAATAACCCTTGGGGTGCCAAATCTAAAAAATTTATTCTTTGCAAGAACGCGGTGACACTCTTCCCTTCATTATTCGCAAGTGTGATAGCTTCTTCCCATTTTGACACATAAAAGACTACCACAAGAATGTACTTCATCACATGAGAACTCACAAAAGGGCCCATAAAGTCAATGCCCCACACATCAAGCAATTCAACCACAAGAATGTGATTTAGAGGGAGCTCTTGCTTTCTCGAAATGCCACCATCTCTTTGGCATCTATCACATGCCTTGGCGAACTCATGAGCATCTTTGTGGAAGGTTGGACAATAGTAGCCATATTTCAAGATCTTGTGAGCAGTCCGGATAGGACTATGATGCCCACGTACAGGCAAAGAATGGCATGCCTCCAAAACACTCAACATCTCAACTTCCGGCACACAACGCCGAATAAGCCCATTGGCGCAACTCCTATATATGTATGGCTCATCGCAAAAGAACTTTTTCACATCATGCATGGACTTTATCCTTTGATGAAAGGACAAGTCCGGCGGGACAATATCACTAGCCAGATAATTTGCAAAATCTGCAAACCATGGAATCAAGTCTTGAGAGGCAGCCTGTACATGCTCATAAGGGAAAGTATCATGAATTTCAGTCTTTTCACCTAACTCCTCATTGCTTCATCTTTTAATCGGGACAAGTGGTCAGCAACTTGATTTTCGGTCCCTTTGATGTCTTTCACCTCAAAGTCAAATTCTTGCAATAGTAATACCCAATGAATCAACCTCAGTTTTTCATCCTTCTTTGCCATCAAATATCTCAAAGCAGAATGATCAGTATGCACTATAACCCTCGTGCCAAGCAAATAGAGCAAAATTTCTCGAATGCAAAGACTACTGCAAGGAGCTCTTGTTCAGTCACGGTGTAGTTCTTTTGGGCTTCATTAAGGGCTTTACCCCACTCGGATCACACATCACCTCAAAATGCTTGCTCCAATCCGGAGAAATAATGATAGGTGCAGACACCAACTTTTCCTTCAACTCACAAAATGCCTTAAGATAAGATTCATCAAAATGAAACTTACACTCTTTCATAAGCAACTTGCACAAAGGATGTGCAATCTTTGAAAAATCCTTGATGAACCTCCGGTAAAAGCCTGCATGCCAAAGAAAACTTTTCACACCTTTTACAGACATGGGTGGAGGAAGTCTCTCTATCACCTCCACTTTAGCTCGATCAACCTCTATACCCTTCTCTGAAAATGCGATGACCCAATACAATACCTTCTTTCACCATAAAGTGACATTTTTCCCAATTTAGAACAAGGTTGGAATCTTCACACCTCGGAAGAACCTCGAACAAACGACTCAAACACCGCTCAATGGAGTCACCAACCACTGAAAAATTATCCATAAACACCTCAATAGTGTCCTCCACCATATCGGAGAATATCGACATCATACATCTGTGAAACGTGGTTGGTGCATAACATAACCCAAACGGCATTCTCTTGAACGTGAAAGTTCCATAAGGACAAGTTAAAGTGGTCTTCTCTTGATCTTCCGGTGTAATAGAAATATGATTATAACCTTAATAAAGATAAAGAATACAGTACCACCCCTTTCCTGCAAGTCTATCCAACATCTGATCCATGAAATAGGAAAATCGTCCTTGTTGGTCCATGCATTTTATTTTCAGTAATCCATAAACACCCTCCATCCAGTCACCGGTCTCATCGGGATAAGCTCATATTTTTCATTGGGTACCACAGCCATTCCCCGTTTATTAGGTACACACTGAACAGGGCATACCCAACTACTATAGGCAATTGAATATATCACTCCTGCATCCAACCACTTGATAATTTCCTTCTTCACCACCTTTTCCGTAGGTGGATTTAAACGTCTCTGGTGCTCAATACTTGGCTTATAATCGAGCATGAGTTGGATTTTATGTGAACAAATCTCGGGAGAAAACCAAATAATATCCGCACTATCCATCCAATGGCTCTTTTGAACCTTTTTAGCACCTCCGCCAAACTCTCAACTTGATGCATATTCAAATTTGATTCAATAATTACCGACAAAGTGTCACATTTTCCAAAGAATACATACCTCAGATAAGGTGGTAAAGCCTTAAGTTCTACTTTTGGAGCCTCCTTTATTGATGGTTTCACTGGTGGAGACTCGCGATGCTTCATATCTAACTATAAATTCATTGGTTTAAACCAAACATCACCTCGATCAAGTGACGCAACCAATGACCCATACTCTTCAATGCAATCACTATTAAAATTCATGATCACTGCCACTAGTGCTTCTACACCTAGACACTTTTCTATTTCTACCTCAAATAATTTTTCAACCATGTAAGATATGGTAGATAACGATTGGTTCTCACCACTCTGCCTCATGGACCTATAAATGTTGAAAGTCACTTCTTCATTATTTTACCGAAATTTTATTTGTCCTTACTCCATATCACCCAAGGCTCTACCCATAGCAAGGAATGGCATCCCGAGAATAATAGGCACCTCAAAATAAACCTCACAATCAATAATCACAAAATTGGCCATAAATATGAATGACTCCACTGTTATTAACACATTGTAAAGTATTCCAATAGGCCTCCTCACCATTTGATCGGCCATCAGTAGAGGCATCGCAGTGGGCTTTAGGTCACCCAAACCTAACTTCTTGTAAATAGAAAGAGGCATGAGATTTATTTTTTCCCCAAGATCACATAATGCTTTTGAAAAGTTTAATAACCCGAATGTACATGGAATAGTGAAGGCACCTAGATATTCTTTCTTTTTCACTAGAGCAACAGCGCTATAATGTTGCATTCTATCATCATCCTCAAAACTAAGCGATCTTTTCTTAGTAGACCATATCTATCATGAACATGGCATAATTGGTCATTTGTTCAAGAGTTTCTATCAAAGGACATTGATGGAAAGCTGTTTGAGCATAGTGATAAAACGCTGGTATTTACCATCCTCGGTCTTTTTAATTAACCTCTGTGGGAATTGAGGTGGTGGTCTAGGCATGGGGGTCACTTTTTGGTTACCTCAGCTTCTTCCCCATTTTGTCTCTAAACTCACCACTAACCTCCACTACCTCATCATCGCCTATTATCACATTTTCTACACCAGACGGCATCGGTGGATCAATGGTTTTCTTACCACCTCGAGTAGTGACTACCATAAAATGTCCATCATTTTTTAGATTTTGGACAGTATTGCTAGGAAGATTGCCCGGTTGGCGTGGGTTCACAGTCGAAGACAATTGGGCCATTTGCAACTCAAGATGCTTGATCGAGATTGCAAGTGCATCAACTTTTGGCCCAATACTCGCTAAGTCCCTCCTCAACTCCTTAGTGTGTTCATCACTAGCATCAAACCTGCTCATTATTTTCTGCAACATATTCTCAACTCGGGCCATACTACCTCCACCATCCCTAGGAGCAACTTCACAATTTTGAGGTGAAACATAGGGCCCACTCCTATCATTTCCATTACCATAGTTACCCCGGTTGAAGTTGTTGTCGCGGTTGTAATTCCCATCTCGCACATAATGACCCTCTCGGTTATAATTACCATAGTTCCGACCATGATTTCCTTAACCTTTGCACCAATTCTCCTGATTGGAGCCTTGGGCGTTTGGTCGGAACCCCCCCCCCTCTGTCTGCTCATTTACCGCATAAGAGTCCTCCTCATAGTAATATTCATCAGTCAGCGATGGTGGTTTAGAAAAGTAGTTCACCACATTTACCTTTTCTACACATCCAGTGATGTGTTTCAACCCCAACCCAAGCTCAGTTCTCATTTGAGCCTCATCTTCTCGAACACAATTAGTCACTATAACATTCTTTAACTCATGTAACTAATACCCTAATCATAAAAATCAAATCTATAGGCGTCATTAGACATTAAAATTTCAAGAACCCTACACATAATGATTAGCACCGCATACGAACAACATGTTCGAGATTACATCTACATAATATTCGAATAAAAAAAGGGATAACTAGGAAGGTGGACTTATATACCGTGGTTTCGCTGTACTTTCAATTCTTTTTTCGTAAGTTTAGTGTGTGTCTAAGGCCTTTTTGTAGTAGTTTTAATGTATTTTTCTCTTTATTTGCAGGAAAATTGTCCAGAATGAAAATGCGGAAGAATGTACTCAAATTGCATAAGTGATGACCTACGGAGCCATCGATGGTGTGTCGACCCCTCGACAATCTATAGGTGGCAACCGTCGTCTGAAAAAAAATGTTGCTAAGAAAGATCGGGGAATTTTGACCAAGTGTGGGGCTGCAAGCTATCGACAGAGCTTCATATCCACAATGCACCGTCCTGCACATCCATCATTGCTAATAGAGATTAGCACCAGTACCCGTCTTGAAAAGATTCTAAGTGTGGATAAACGGAAGCCATCGACAGACCATTGTGCAGTCAACGGATCATCATCTTGGTCCCTCGATGGTAACAGTGAGTTTGAGAAGAAAGCAGCCAAAAAAAGATTCTAAGTGTGGAACGACGGGAGGCCGTGACGGTTCCGTCGTGACCTCGACGGTCCGTCGGTCCGTCGTGACCTCGACGGTCCGTTAGTCCGATCATCGACTTTGACTCGTTTTTGGAAAGATTTTCCTTAAATAGATTTCCTTTTATGTTAGGACTTCTTTATTATAAATACTTGTAAGAACCTCGTTTTTGAGGTTACTCTGGGTTATTTTTTCTAATTTCTAATATTTGTTGTTGAATATTATGTTTTGGAAAATACTTCATTTTTTTTGGAATTGTTTATTGCATTATTTTCTCGAATTTAAGTGATTTTCTAGATATTCTTCAATATCATCAAAGTAAGTACATGAATTCTTGACTAATCAATATAAATTGTGTGGTTATGAACATGAGTAACTAAATCCATAACTAGGGTTATGGGAACCATGGATAAATAACAAGGTAAGAACTAGCTAAAATAACAATTCTAGAATAGTGTCTTGCATGTATTGATAATTCTTTCATTTAGAAGTCTTTTTAATGAGTGCACGCGTTAGAACTCCCCTTATTGCTACTTGGTGGATCAAGGAGGTAGATAATAAGAAAATAATAATCAGTGTAGATTTAGTATACACTATCTAATAGGCTAGTGTCGATTGGTGTGAAGTAACAATTAAGCCACACATTGATTATGTTGCTTAATATGCGGTTAAGGTAAGGTTTAGTAAAGCATACACACGTAGCATACACACGTAGCCGGACCAAGGTGCAGAGTGAAATTCCCTAGTTGTCGGACCAAGGAATTAGGGATACATAACTTACCACTTTGCATGCAAGATAATAGGAAAAGATTTTTATAGATAGAATTACCGCGTTATGAACCTGTGGGGAACACTTATGCCCTAGTTACTCTTATCACTTTATAAATCTCAAATATTAATAGTTGCTACTTTTTTACTTAATATTTAATTCCTTTTGTTATTTAAAACCCCCTTTTTGTTACCTATTTTCGAAAAGAACTTGATTAAATAGAAGTAATTGTAGCTTAAAGTTAAGTGTAAATCATTTTCCTCGTGGAATCGACCCCAACCTCATAGTTGGGTTCTTTACTTGATACGACCGCTTATATTTTTTTTTTGAGAAGTAAATTTGAGCGTATAAAATTTTGGCGCCATTGCCGTGGAAAGTCGCTTTTAGATTAACTTTAAGCACATCACGGAATTTTATTCAACAATTTCCTAATTTTACTTTTTCTCTTTCTTTTTGTCTCTCGCAATTCTAGCTTTAGTGTATGCCAAGTATACGGAGTCGAGGAGAATAAATACTTCCACTTGATCAAAAATAAAACCTCACACTTTGCAGAATGAATATTCAAAACAATCATGCTTATATCGATGATGAGATCGACCTTCAATTTCCCTTGCCGATTGATGCTCATAATCGAGTGGTTGTTGATAACCCTGGCGAAGATAATCCAAAGAGGCAACCTCCCGCCCAACGCCCTCCAGAGTACTACAGGGGAAATGTTAACATCGCTGACCCTGATGGTCCACTTGTCCTACCTCCTCTACCATAGGGTCATACTTTTTTGGTAACTATTAGTCTGATGCAAATGCTCACATCTAGAGGTTTGTTTTCAGGACTATCTTCTGAGGACCCACATGCTCACATCGCCAAAGTGAGGTCCGTATGTAAGAGTTGTGTCACCCCCGATGAAATGCATAAGCTAATCTCGACGAATCTGAATGAATCTTGGACGTTCTTCTCTTATCACTTCTCCTTTTATCTTCTCTTGAAACCCTAACTCTTTTGTAGAAGTGTATATTGATCTAATTCAACTTAGACCCTAATTAACTAACAAAAATGAATTAAAATAAAAGGGCAATAGAAACAACAAACTACCCTTATAATATCCGGATTGGACATTTCCTTATTTGAACAACCCAAATTCCAAAGGGCATAACTCACTCATACGAACTCGAAATCGCGCAAACTCCCCGACGTTGGAAAGATCATTCCAAGATATTTCCAACCATATCTTGAAACACACACCTTACTTATCCTGATCTAGGATGTATTACCATTTCAAGTTTACAAAGACACATTTTTCCTAACTTAAGAAAATTTCCAAATTTTTCATTATTTTGAAAAATGACTATTTTCAGTCCCGAGGCTCTTCTTAGCTATTACAATTTAGGTGTTGTTACACACTAGTAGGAATGAAGTTTGCAACTTTAACCCATAAATTAATCTCATGCTAAATAGACCAAATTCATGTATGAATAACAGTAAAAAAAGAACATAGCACAATGACCACCATATTAAATCAACACCTAACGCTATAATTACACCCCAAAATCGTGAGGTTTCAGCCAGTCATCATAAATAAGTAAGGAGATTATGCCTTCCACGAAAGCTCTCACAGGTACCATGAAATTAATCAATTACAGGAAAACGTACTTTATATAGAACTTTAATTTGTCAATATCAAGCACAAAGTAGTAAAACTCCAAAAGTTAGATATCTGTTCTTCAAAAGTAAAGTATTCTCTCTCTCTCTCTAAACTCTTCACACATTCTGATATTTTCTATTCTATGTCATTTGATTTCTAATTTCTCTCTCCTTTGAGATATTTATATTTTCCAAAGGTATGCCCAAAATTCAAATACACGACTTAATTGGTGACATTAGTTGGGCTTGCTGAACTCGTTTAGTGTATCACCTCGTGCTCCTCAGCTCACCTTTGTATGATCTTGGCTTCAAGTTTTTTGAACCTCAGTTGGTAAACTCGATTGAGTCAGCCTTTTATGTTTGAAAAATCTCCAAGTACCAACGCCTTGGCTCACCTTTAAAGCATTCAATTTTTTCTCTTCACACAATCATTTAGGCAATGTTCATCAAGGTTGCCTTTCGCATTCGGCGCAACGCCTTCTCCGGATGCTAGAGTCCAACCTGATTTGATAGAGTCGAGTACTCAATTGGAGATCCACCCTTCTTGTTAAGAGACCAATAATCTATAGTTTGCACTTATTTTTGCATTTTCTCATCATTTATTCAAACATCATTCTTGTCCAATTATCTTCATAGCTACATATCATCAATATTCTATCAGAGTAGGACAAAATAAAGCATTGAGGACACTAATTATCGTACTAAATGGACCTAAAATGAGACAAAACCTACCATTCATCAAAATTGAGATGTGTATTCAGATCCAAAAACCGGAATCTTAATTCACATCTTAATATTCATATGGTAATAAGATTCAGACGGCTTAATCTTAATGGAAAAAACTTGTTAATTATTTTTTAATATATAGATATTTTAAATTGAACAGAAACATTTATTCATAAAACAATATGACTGTTATGAAAAGTTATTTGTTCATGAAAGAACATGACTCTAATGAAAAGTTATTTGTTCATGAAAGAAGATGACTCTTATGAAAAGTCATATGTTCATGAAAGAACGTGACTCTTGTAAACATTAATTTCTTAAGTTCTATGAATAAAAAGACTCTCATAAAAAGTAGCCTAAGAAAAAATCGGCGTGTATAGGCAAAAGATTTGTTGTATCCTAAAAGTTTGTATTTAACCCATTATTTATATGGACAATATAATTGTAAGTAAAGTGATTTTACAAGCAATGAGGCTTAAGATGACAAAGGTTTCCTAAAGTTTAAGAACCCTCTTCTTCAAGAGTTTCCTAAAATTGAATGCACCAGGGAGAATGGGAAAGCAAAAAAATTCAGAAAAAGAGAACTTCAAAGACCCTCTTAAGCTTCCGATAATAAGATTCAATTTTACTCTATGGAGGTTTGAGTGATGGAGATGTTTGATTTCTCAACCCTCACTCGAGTATTGACGCTTTATTTCTACTTCGGTTTGAAACATAACTCTCAAATATTATTAAGATACTAGGACCCGACTCTCGACTCCCAACTCCTGATCTTGACCAGAATCCATCTATTGATCCATACCCCACTTAGGACCCTACTCCTAATTAAGAACCCAATATTAAACCACGAACCTACCCATTCAACTAACACTTAATCCTTACCACGACTCTGAATCCTTACCAATGGCATAATTCCCGTCCTTGACTAAAACTTCATACCTGAAACTTGATTCTCTACCCTGACACCAGCTTTTGACATTGAACCAGATTTCGATCCCTTACCCAAGGGGTATGGTATGGTTGTTGGAGCAGACAGAGTTAAGAAGTTAGGGGTGGGTAGTAATGTTAGAGGAGGGCATGAGGGATGCACTGGATTGGTTTTATTGATCCAAAAAATATATTTTAAAATTCTAAAGATTTTTTTTCTTTAGTTACAAATATGAGTTTGTCTATAGAAGCCCATATTTATCCATATTTGTTCGTAATTTTTTGGGTTAATAATATCTAATGAAGCTCATATTTACCCAACTAAAATATAAGTGATCCAACTAATTAAAATATGGATTAATTAGATGGACCGATTAACAAATATTTGCTAAAATTGCCACCTTATATGGGCCGATTTACAAAAATTGGCTAAAACTGACACCTCTAATTGTGAGAAAATAAGGATTTAAAAAGATTATACTATGTTTTAAAAATCCTAGCCGCTTGTCGCTCTTATAAATATAGTGCTTCAAGAATCCCACTCATTTAATCACATAACTCAACCTATTGCCGCTAATATAAAAGAGATTCATAACACTAAACAGGACGTTGATGACATTGATGATGATGATGATAATGGAATTCAATTCTAGCACAAATCATTTTCAACAATTCTTCAGAATTGAAAATAAGTCAATATGTGTAAGTTCATTTCTTCTTCATTATTATAATGGACTAATCACTTACAACTACTTTATTTTATTTAATAGATTCACATTTTAAAGATCGTTCTTGTTTCAGTAGATGTATGATGTGTGTCGGATTTAATAGAAAAAATAACTAATAATATGTATTTTAATTTGATTTTTTTCTTGGATCAAAAAATATTCTCACTAAGAACAAGTGATTAATTTAACATCGAATAAATGATATAAATTCTAATTTTTTCAATCTATAAATTAAAAATAATTTTTGATGAGCAAGCGGTTCAATTTATTTTATAGACTTAAGCTTTCACATATGGTAAGATGTACATTATTTAACCATTTCTATTTTGAGATATAACAAAATTAGTGTCAACTATATTGAAATGTAAGATAGTCAACTGAGAGATTTGATATACAACTCAAAAATTACATACTCGACTATTGGCACTCAACTCTAGATATTCAACTCAATGTACTGAAACAATACATGCAATATATGGAAATCATTTAAATGAGAGAAAGAAACTTCTTGTGTTAAAGAGTACACTAACAACTCAAGTTATATAATAAAATATAATATAACTTTAGGGGAGTTTCAATAACTGACAACCACAACAATGAGCCTAGATCATGATACATTTGTCCTATACTTTGTCATCATATAGAACGCCTTAACTAGGTTGATCCACTAGTATATGCTAAAATAACACTTAAGGAGTCATCCAAAAGTCTGATCTTTTACTATCCATGATAGCTACATGGTTTATCGAGACTTGAGTTATTTGAACTCACATACCCCATATCGGTTGTCAGTATACTCCCAAGAAATACTTAGCTCATATGTTTGTAAAAACAAAAATCTTTCTTTGGTTCGAGATAATTACTCAAAACTAAACTCAAAATCTCTGTTGGAATTGATGTTCTCTTTTTTTGCTCAAATGAGAAAACATGTTAGAACTCTTTAGGAATACATAGACTCCATATAATTCTTTGAAAAAATGACTTCAATTTTTACATTTTACTCAACTCAATGTTTATGTCTTAAAATAAAGTCAAAACATTTGTAAAAGAATTCTTTAAATATTGCGGATGCGAACGACTCAATGCAAAGTTTTCAATAACCATAGATAGATTTTAGTACTTGGAACTAAAGAACTTCAATGATACTAGTCATTTCAAGAATTGTCAACTCAGAATGTTCAGGCGGAATTATGAGCATGAACTACTAAACTCAAGGACTCAAAGATACTTCTCATCTCAAGTTTGTTCGACTTATAAGGTTCATGCAGGATTATGGGTATGAGAAATTCAACTCAAGGACTTCATTTGTAATATACAATAGTCCAATGATTAGAAATATAATCTCAAAGAGGATTAGGAACTCGATACTCAATACTTAGAAGTTGAATATACTACTACTCTCAAAGGTACTCAACTTATGGAGTTCATGGGAATTTATGGCCATGAACGACTCGACTAGAGGGTCTACAAAAATACATTGAACTTTTGAATAAAACTCTTCCCATTATTATAATTTTCCTCAAAAATTATCTTTAATTAATAACTGATTGCAAAGAATTCACAATTGAACTAAAATGTTTTATTGAACTATACTCTTAACTCTCTCTTGAATTTCAATAATGACTTTTAGGGTTATGTTTCATGATATGAAGTATCTTTTAATGATAAGTAAACTCATGTATACATTATCCTCAGTCTCATGCTCACTTAATTAAGTCTTGATACAAGTTATTAGAATTTTTAAAAGACTCCTCAAAAGATTCAAAGGGACAATCTTAAAAGACTCGAAAGAACTTTCAAGATTTAACTCTTAGCTCTACCTTTAAAGTGAATTATGAATTTAATGTGAATTATGATAAATCTTTATGTTTAAGAGTGGTTTTAGATAGGTAAACATGAGAAACAATAAAGAAATCATTTTTTGGAAGTAAGTCTGTTACGCGGAGATACACTTTAATATTTGGTCGCAAATTACCTTTTGTGGAAGAAAGGTATGTGACCTATCAGCAATACGAAGAAAATATTTTTAAAAGGGGAAGGTAGTTTCGCAACGCAGAGCAAGGTGCCAACTTCACTGGACTTTTTCCTTCTTCATTTTCTTACCCCACCTAAATTCAATTTTATTTTTCAATTCCTCTTAAGATTTAGATAGACAACACATAAACACAACAACTTACTCATATACAACTCTAAAATTGACATGATTTCTTTAAGAACTCAACAATCTCCTCTAAAGTCAAGAACTAAAGTGAATTTCAAGAACATCATACTCTCAACTTTCGACAATGATTTCTATGCTGAAATTAACATGATTGGAATGTGGGTAACAAAAAAAACACCATGGAAGCTTACATACCTGAAAGAAGAGTTTTCTTGAAAATCTTGAAGGAAAATCTGGGAAGAAGAACCCTAGTCTTAGCTTTTCGTGAATTTCTTGACTGTAGAATTTGAGTTAGTGAAAGGGTTTGATTTGTGAAAACTTATTTTCTACACGTTTAGGGAAATTTAGATGACCTTCTAAGGGTTTTTAGGACTAAAATAATCTTAAAGAAATAAATAAAATGATGTAGAGGTCGGATTGACTTTTCACTAGGAGGTGAGATACGTAGTATGGCTTTGTAACGTGGAGCCATGGCAGAGAAGCTGCTACATTTGAGCATCGTTAGTAAATTAGTCATAACTTTTTACTCAGAGATCTAAATTTAGCAAATTTGATGGAGTTTGAAAGAGGACTCGAAGATCTTTCATTGTCTATTTAGTAGCTCACTAACTCATTTTTACAGGTATTTATGATCATTTGAAGTTGACCCTAAAATTTTAGAAAAAATTAGAAATGACTTGATTGAACTCTCTTTTGTTCTTCTGGAAACTCAAGGTTCCATTTCTAGTAACGTTAACTCATAGAAAAAATTTAAATTTTTTAGTAAAAACTTACTCACTAAGTTGAGCGATTCAAGTCTTAGCTCAAAAATTTTATGGCGTGTTACATTATCTCCCCCTTGGGATCATTCATCCTCGAATAACATCTAGACTGTGTATAGAATTGGGTTACTCTTACAAAGGTGTGCCTTTAATGGTATGACCTTACTTTATTCAAGCTTAGCTATCTACTAAAAGGACTTCTAAAAATATATCCCCCAAACTCTTTGTAACTCATTACTATCGTACTCTGAAACACATGACTTGATTTATCATCTTATCAACTCCCCCTTAGGTCTAAAGCTATGGAGATATTCCAGCATCTCTAACTAGTCTACATCCTCTTTTACTCTAAGATTTGGGAGAAATTTATTTCATGATTATCGAACACTCCATAAGAAGGTTCTAAGACCTCTTTCTATGGTGTTTCTCTTAACCTCATTTTATTACGTACCCTCTCATTACACCTCTTAATGCTTCTTGTTACTTTTATGACTTAGCCACACTTCACTACCCTTATCTAAAGGATAGGGTCTCTTACTTTTACTAATCATATTTATTGCAGGAAAAAACTCAATTCGTCGCCTACTCTATGTCAAGTGTACCATATAAAATCCCAAGACTTGAATCATCACCCTCATGTTGTCATTCTTTTCATCATGACACTCATTTCAAATTCAATCTTAATATTTATGAGTAAACCCGAATATAAATATGATTGATTGCTTACTATACTAACTTACAATTCCTATATTAAAAGTTAATAATTAGTATACTGACAAATAGTCATCTTCACCTCTTAGTATTCATACTTAGAAATTTACTATTACGTTTCCCTTCAAAACTTGAGTACTATTAACTCATTCACTATGCTTCAATGCCTAATTATTTCTATAGCACCTTTAATATCACGGGCTTTCCCTTGAAAATCATAAGCCTAACTTAGAGCTATCACCTCATGAATACTTTTTATCTTCTATTAACCACTTACACTTGGTCATTACTAACATAGTGTCACATCATTAAAACCCCTTTCTAGTTAAGGTATACTCTTAACTCATCGTGACTTGCAATTCATACTCTACCTCCTATCTTGAGCTCTTACAAATCATAACTTCATATTTAACCCATAAGGGAAAACTCCTTGTCAAGACTTAGTGGTGCATGACTATAATAACATAGTTTGCTTCATCACTATCTTCCTTTCTTGGATTATTGAACCTCTGTATACTATCTAACTCTGGGGAATTTCACTACTTCTGCTCATGATCTCGTAACTCGTTGTACCTTTTGGGGTGGAAATTTTACCCAATCTCTATACATACTGCCTCACAGGATCCCAGTTGAAACAAGTCTTTAGGAAAAGAGTAAAACTCTATTTTAGCTCAAATGAATGATTCATATAATAATGGGTGCATTTCTCAGAAACTAAACACTTAACTTACTCATGGACTTCTCCCAAGACCCTCTGGATTATGATGACTTTCTAAAGATTTCTGCTAAGAACAACTAATGGATAAAGGACTGGCTTTTTTGTTCAACCACCTCTAGTACGATTGGTATTCAAATGAATGAATATGAGAAACACACGAGTAGGAATAAAATCTCGTTGACATACCTCTACTCACGACTAAGAATATTAAAAAAAAGGGAATGTTTTCTTAATTGTCTAAAGTCCCTCATTTATATAAGTTGGGCCCTCACGACCAAAAACAAGATCTTTTTTGACACGGCTTCGTAGACACCCTAGGACACTTAAACTCTATACTCTTATACTAAGTTTTTCATGAACCGAGTCTACACCCTGAATGTGACCGACACTCTAAGACCATTGTTGGTCCCCAAGCAAACCGTCATACTCGATGACTATAAGTGGAAGACTAACTCAAGCATACAGAGCTTAACTGAATAAGAATTCATGAAACTGAAATACAAAACATTATGAATAATACAAACTATGCAACTTATTTTTTAAAAACATTTTTAAAAATAGGCAACTTAATTTTTAAAAATAAATAATACAAACTTCTCAGCTATATTGACTATTTATGAATACTCAAAATTACAAAGATGTAAGTGAATACAAGAACCACGACATCCCGACAAAACTAAAAATTAAATGAAATCCTCCATAAACAAGGAGGCTCATCATAGATAACTCAAACGCCCAAATGTATCAACAAAGCTCCTGTTTATGATCCTAAATAGTTGCTTAGTAAATGGATATATGAGTACGTAAGGGGAATTTTAAAGTATAAATATAATCTTGAACTTGGTAAAAAGGAAACATACTTACCTCGTTTAAACTCACTTCAACTCAACTCAACTCAAGTAAAATATACTCAACTCATAGACTAGATACTCCAGTCAAATATTCGATACACACTTAAAGATTAGATACTCAACTCTAGATACTCAAAACAATTGAAAGCGAAAATGCACATGCAGTATATGGAAAGTTTTTAAAATGGTATAAAGCAACTTAGTGTATTGAAGATTTAAATAACATCTTCATTGATATATAATAAAATATAATGTAACTTTGTGGAATTTTCTCTAACCGAGAACAACAATTATGAGCCTAAGTGATGATACAACATCTTGTCGACGCTTCCAAAATTTTCCTATACTTTGTTGTCATATAGAATGCATTAACTAAGTGGATCGACTATTTTATTATACAAGGCACTTAAGAAGTTGTCTAAAAAATATGATCCTTTATTAACCAGGTTCACTACATGATTTATGGAAAGTTAAGTTATCTGAACTCGCATCCTGATATTGGTGTTCAATACTACTCCCAAAGTATACTTAGCTTATATGTTTGTAAAAACAAAACTCATTCTTTGGTTTGAGTACTGAAAATTTAGCTTAAAAGCTCTCATTAAATCGATGTGCACGAGGTTGCACACATTCCGTGCGCCGTTCTGGTTCCGGAATTAGAATGCCCTCTCCTTCCTGATATGCAAAGGAGAACGGATCTTCAACACCGGTTGTCCTTCTATTTTATTTGGAGGAACGAGCCCAGGCACCTCCACTCTTTTTGGGTATCCTGGAGAAGCAGTTCCTCTTGGAAAAGAGGGTCGAGGCTGAAGAGCTAGACGGAAACAGCCTTCTACCTTCAAATCTTTTCAAAAGCTTTCGCTATCGGTGGATAGAATTTTTTCCAATTCACACCTTTATAAAAAAATTCCCTTTCTTGATCAAATGTAAAAATATTTAAACTCTTAGGAAATATATAGTACCCATATACTTTTTTGAAGAAAATGACTTCAATCTTTACTTTATACTTAACTCAATGCTTAATTCTTGAAATAAAGTTAAAACATTTGTATAAGACTTCTTAAAATATGGTTCATGTCGAATTATGGACGTGAACTACTAAATGCAAGGTTTTGGATAACCATAGATAGAACTCACACTTGGAATTCAATAACTTCAATGATACTACTCATTTAAAGAATGCTCAACTTAGAGGGTTCATGGGGAATTATGAGCATGAACTACTAAACTCAAAGAATCAAAGATACTTTTCATCTCAAGATTGTTCCACTAATATGGTTCATGTGAAATTATGGGTATGATCAATTAAACTCAAGAACTTTATTGGTAACATGCAATAGTCCCATGATTAGAAATATAATCTGAAAGGGTATTAGGAACTCAATACTTAGAACTTGAAGATATTACTCCTCCCAAAGGTTTATGGAGTTAATGCGGATTTATAGGCATGAACGACTCCGCTAGAGGGTCTACAAAAGAACATGGAACTCTAGCATACATTATCATAATTTTTTCCTCAAAAGGTAGCTTTAATTAATATTTGATCTCAAAGAATTCACAATTGAACTAAAAGGCTTTCTTAACGCTACTCTTAACTCTCTTGAATTTGAATTGTAAATTTAAAGATTATGGTTCCTGACATGAAGGATCTTGTAATGATAAAGTAACTCATGAATGTATTCTCCTCAACCTCATGATTACTTAGTCTATTCTACTGAAAATATTTACTTGAATTGGTAGAAGACTTCTCAAAAGATTCAAAGTCAATCTTAAAAGACTCGAAAGAACTCTCAAGAATTAACTTTAGCTCTACCTTGAGTTTGAATTGTGAATTCTAGGTTATTATTTTTAGTAGGAAAGATCTCTTGATGTTTAGAAGTGTTTTTAGATAGTTAAACATGAAAATCCTACCCCATCAGCTTTGACGGAAACAGAACCCTTACTAATGATTTTCTGGGGTTCTTTTCTTTTCTACATCTCCCTTAGAACTAGGCTTTTAGGATAATCCCATTAGCTAGGATAATCCTTGCCTACCCCGACTCAACCCAAAGATACACGCCTCAAAATCCCTTCACATAACTTCAACACCATAACACACCCATCCCTATGATACATCCAGACATTCACATGGTTATTAGTGAAGTGCATAACACGTCCACATATCATTTATGAATCACATCATAGATTATCTAGATCCTTTCCTCGAACTCAGTCATGACTCCCCTCTTTTTACCATAGGTTTTTTCAAGAAAATCAAGTAATCACAACTCGCATAATTCCAACACTTTGGCCTAGAATATTGCACATATAAAGATTAAGACTAGGAACACTATCCACATAATCATACCAAAACATACAAGCGAAAATACTTTTCACATCATCATTTAGTTCATAAAATAAAAACACAACTTCACAAACAAGTTCAAATTATTAGTCTATTCGCATCCATAGATGACCATCACAAATCATCCATGTACTCGTACAAACTCTGAAGCCAGATACCAATTAGAACCTTCTTAGTTTCGATTTACCTTGATCGTGTTCCTTTAGTCATAACTATGACTTCTAGCTCAGTTTGTTGAGACACCAACTAGAATAAGGAGAGACCCATTCGTACAAGCGAGACTCGCACGTAAGAAGGAAAGAAACAAAATGACTTCCTAGAATGATTCCTAGATTCCTTAAGAATAAATGTGGACATCATCACACCAATCTTTAAGAATATATTCCATGTTATGCTCTCGTATGGGGAGATCGGTGATCTTATTGTGACCAACGACACTAACATATGGTTTGAGTGTCTACGATGGTTGATAGTTTATTAACCCAACCAAGGGTTGGGGTCGTGTCCCAAGGGAGTTGTTTTGAGAAGATGTAGTCCATTAGAATTTTATTCTAATTAGTTGTAGAAAAAGAAATTTAGGAATAAAAACATTGTAAATTAAGGGTGTTACACCAAAGTGTCAAATATCAATGTGGGGTTTTGTCTCATGTAGTAAAACATTAAAAATAACATGAAAATCAAGTATAGGGAAAATCTCTTGGGTTGTGACCGCAATACAAGTTGAGATAAGTAGTTGGGTACATTCTTTCAATAGGAAATTTGCAAGGTAACAGTGACTAGACTAATCATTAGATATAAATAACTTTCCTCTCGGGTAACTTACCCCGTTTCAAATGTGTTCCTCTTGGAAACCGATTTGCCTCAAGAAGGCCAGCCTATGCCTTACCCTTCTCACTCTCTCAAGATGAGTGTTAGAATATGGTACTAAGGCTCATCCTGTTGGGCATAACCTCATGTCGACCCAATGCATAGGCCATCAGTCTAGTTTTCTTTGTTTCATGACCTTCCTCTTGGGCAAGCCAAAAACACATGGGTGAGTTTGTATTTGCAACAACAAACCCATTAATTTAAACCACAACCACTAGGTTAAATCACCATTAAAATACATATAACCTATCAGCCAGCAAGACCCAACAATAATATCAACTCATATTTTATAAATCACATCCCAAGAATGAGGGATTTTAGCCACATATCAAGCAATGACAAAATACACCTAAAATGATAAAGAAATCAAGTGGCTATAAGAAATTAAACATTGATTTGAGAAAAGGAAGGAGAATGGAGAATACCTACTTCAAACTTGGGAAAGATGAAAACCTTCTTTCTATAAGTCTCCCGAAACCCTCTCCAAATTTGAGAGAAAATACAAGGAAAATATTCTAAATTATAAAAACTATGAAAGTGTTTGGATATTTTATAAATAAATCCTACATCTAGTATTTATAACTTTCAAAATAAGTGCTGCAGTAGACCACTTGGTGAGGTTAGTCATAATTGCCAAATGACTCGGTGATTCTCCCTTCCTCCGGTTAATCGCCTTTTTGTGTCTGCCTTTAGCATCTTCATATTCTGGACCATTGGTCAGTATAGCATTGCTTTGCGAAACTCTTCAGTGAAGTGCCAACTTCTCTTTTCATCGCCTGTTTGATCCACTTTCTTCAGAGCTTTGCATGCTGGAACAAAGGGTGGAATACATCCTTCGTCAACTCGCCAAATGGACTTAGCGATGCTCAAGCGTCAGCTTTCGCGTTCTTTTAAGACTTTTTTTTCCTTTTTCACGTAAGTGTTCATGCTTGCACTAAAACTTTAAATACCTTAAACTTAAGAGTTTTCATTAGATATTGAGACTATATAAGCATTTGAGGACACTATTTCTATCAAAATAGAGCCCTAAATTAGTCCAATTGGTGGACTCATCAACACCCCCAACTTAAACTTTTGTTTGTCCTCAAGTAAAACTCAAGTTCAGTAGTTCAAACAGGATGTCTTAAAACACTGCTACACCAGACTCAATGATTAACATACACAACAAGACTCAAACTACTCTTGCAAAGATCAATTGTGTACTCAAAGATTCAAGTTGTGGCACACCATTACCAACGATTCTCATGTTCACAATACTTGCTACTAATGCAAGTTAAAGTTCAACAACAGTATTGGAATGCCTTCACACAAAGAATGATTCTATATTCACGCACTGTGGTTAATCAATTTAATATCAAGAATAAGATGCAACACCCACACTCAAAAACAAGAACACAGTGCATGTTTTCCCTATAAGTTTGCCCTTATTTTCCAATCAACCTTTTGGTCGGCTTGCTCAAGATCAAAAAGTCTGTTTTAAGGCTTGTAGTGGGCTGAGTGTAAAGGTATTGTCATTTAGGCATAGTAACTAAAATCCTCATTAATTGTGGAGCTCCCAAACACTTCCTTTTCTCCAACTTTTCCTATAAATTTTGTTCTAGTGCTTCTAAGTCATCCTATTATTTGTTTCCATGGATTGTTTGGATATCCCAAATTTCTTTAAACTTTTAATCCATAATCTTAATTTTTTCTTCTTTCATGTATGGAGGGTTTCGATTTCTTTGCAATACAATGATTCAAGGAGATTTTCTTGAACTTCCTTGTTTCCCCTTTTCCTTTTAACCACACCCCCAACTTAAGCTTTTGGATTAAGTTTGATATTTATTAAATCAAAGGTATGAAGAGTATAGGTAGTGGTTGAATTAAGGTATAGGTTTTCTCAAGTTTTCTTCCAAAGAAGGGTAAGGCTCATCGGGTGTTCAAAAGAGCTTCACACGCTCACAGGTAGGTCATAAAAGAGGTATATGTAAAATAGTTTCACACTCTTTAAAGTTGCCTAAGATCATCTCAAGAGCACACCTTACTAAATCAATCAAACTAACGGGAAAATTCTAGGTTTATCATGCATGTTTCAAAGTAAGCTCCATCACACAAGGCATAATAGTAAAGTCAAACAAGACTACACAATTTTGCTGGTGTCCAACTATCATCACAAGATAAATAAAATTAATACATGGCTAATCACAACAAAATGCAAAGAGTTCACATATTGTCGATGTCACTTCATTTGGTCTCGTGGTAGTCGTGCATTCACCTTTGTTCGATTGAGAGAACTATTTAAGTTTTTGTTATTGATGTAAATTAAAACTTAAATTTTTACGAGAACAGACACTTCAACGCAATAAGTGGCAAAAACTTCCAAAAAATGAAAAATTTTCAGAACGATCAAAATCGTTTGTAATTAAGCCAAAAGAGGGGCCATGAGCTCAAATAATCGCAAAGTAGTTTTAAAATGAAATGTTAAATAAACAACCCAAATGTATAAAAATAACACACAAATATCAACCCAAAAGGTGTGGGCCTCATCCGACCACAGATAAAGTACTTTTGTACTCAAATGCAAGTAATAGTATCAGAAAGTGAAATCAAAGTAAGACAGAGAGAGGTTAAGAAGGACCATGTCTATGAAGTCTTTATATCAGTAGGGGTGTCAACACTCCGAGCAACGACATGTTCTTGGGCATCAGTTCTCGGGGTCACCTCAGGTAGACCAGTAGTGCCTGATCCACAAGCATTTGTCGTGGATGATGCATCTGTCGTAAATGTTATCCTCATCTTCTCTCTCTTATGTTGCTTCCAGGTCCTCGTTAGTCCCTTTAACTTGCGCTCCAGCTACTGCAACTCCCATCAGCATATCCCAGTGGTATATAGGGAATCTCCGAAGTCATAGGGGTACCTCCATCCTTATCCATCCTTATCAGATTGTTGAAGTCAACAAACTTCAGATAGTTTACGTCCTGTCAGATTCATGCAATGTCCACTTTCATAGTCGGTAACTCGGATGGTCGTCCCTGTTTGATCTCAACATATATAACTCTCAAGGTCAATGAGTTGCCAAAAATATGGAGTGGGACAGGTAGAGTGGCGGTAGCTCTCTCTATCATCCTTAGACTACTCTCTCTAGTCTGGTAGCCTTTGCCTCAGATGATTGCGCTAGACGCACCATCTGTAGGTTCATTACAAGAGTGATCTTGATTGGCTGGCCAAAGAATCAATCACTTGTATCTTATAAAGAAGAAAGAGGGAATGATGTACCTGATCATTTAGGGCTGGATTAGATATGGATGCCTCTGCATGTAACAACTCAACATCAATCTTATTGGAGGAATCTATAAGAGTTTTTCTCCTCCTTCACCTTCCTCATGCATGTACTCCACCTCAACACTCCAGCTCGGCGCACAGCTTCTGATCAGGAAAGGAAAAGGCAGGGAAGTATGCACCACTTTGGCATTCATGGCCATCTCTTATGACGTCAACAACAAAATATCTATAGTCCTCTTGTGCACGATACAACCAAGAAAAGCGTCCCTGGGAAGGTGAAGAATAAACTTGTTATGTGATGGCATGATGGTGTTGCTGATGAACCCATAAAAGATTCTAGCTGTGATTTTCAAATCCCAATCCTCTAAAGGTTTACCGACCCCGATCAACCTCTCGTGTCCTCAAAAATTGTTGCACCTAACCACTCCTTTAGGTCGTTTAAGGATGTCGTAGTTGGCAATCCCTCATACGGACGTAGTGAATGTAGAACCCTTCCCATCATAACATTTATATGCTCGCTCTAGTATTCTACCTCTGTAGCTCGAACTGTCACACAACTCACTTATCTGAACTCAATCACCTACTTCTTGTTTTTAGGCACCAGTGCTCTATAGGTTGTATAAAATTCCCTCACCCAAGAAGGATGTATGGGCCTGAGATCCTAGTGAATTGCTCGAACTCATGGAAGCGTACATTTTGAAGGATATCTGGGTACTTGTCTGCCAGGATCTCCATAGACAAAAGTTTTACCTCAATTATGGTTCGCTCCCCATCACCCTTTAATCTGTTTAGTGATCGCGATGGATGGTCTAACACAGGCATGGGGGACAATGGAGGAGTCTGTGTTGGTTTTGGAATTGGTTCAAGACGATTTATGCTTGTTGCATTCCTGGTGGAGGTCAAAGCATTTGACATGGCGCTGGTGGCTAAAGATCTATGTATATTTCTAGTCTTTCTCTATATCAACTATTGATCATCTTTAGGCTCACTCCAATCATCTTTGACTTCTGCAGCTACTCTTTTCTTTGATATTTATTTCTTCTTTTTGCCCTTACCTTGTTGGAGCTCTTCCCCTCCTCTCTTTGGAGGGTTTAAACCTCCTTCATTAATATGAATGCCTGAAGCTGCCTTTTTTCGGAACTGTGTATTGAGGCTGGTGTGTTCCATGCCTACAAACAGCTGTGACTAGTCATAACAACAATAAAATTCACACACACAAAGTTTGATGTAAAGAATTGTCTTTCTAGTTGGAAACTAAGTGGAGCTCGCCAAGGAGATTAGATTAAAGTTCAGGAAATTAGGCCATGGAAAAGTCCACTCAGCGAGACGCAGACTTCATTAGAAAAGGTTGTCCACCAAAGAACACAATGAAGGGGGGACAAATGGCATATAAAGGAGATCTAAAGTCCTATCGGCGAGTTGTCGACTACTTTCGGCGATCATAAGTCTGTCCGCCAAAAGATATAGATCTTATAGCACAAAGAACGTGAGATAAGGGTGGTCTATAAGTTGTAGGCAAACAACTGAGTCATTTGGCGTGGTAAACCCCGCTCGCCAAATGATACAACATGCCTATTATTAAATTAAACTCTCGAAACCAGCCTTAGATCTTAAAGAAAATGAAATCAAAGCTTTCAAACATGAAATGCCCCTTAAACCCATACTTCCCATCACCCCAGAGTACTGAGACTTCTTTCGGTTTTAACAAATGGTGATTCAGCTTGATTCGTCAACATCTTTGATGAAATGATGAATGGATTTTCCGCTAGCCAAATTTGAAATTTTCCACACTTTCCTCATTTTATCCTGCAACATTAACACGTCATTATTTATAAAAGTGAAATACTAAAAAATATTAATCCCTTAGATAGCCTCTCAAGAAGCGCCTTATTCAACAGCATGGCGCGGCATAGGCCCTGCCTCACTCCTTGTTATTGGAGTCAGACTATGTGTTACTAGGTGACCCTAACGTGTTGTTTAAATGGAGCTGAGGCACTGAAACCATCAGGAGTGATCTGATTTGATGGATTGATTTTGAATGAGATCATATTAATTTATTCAATGCTTCCACATTCTTTTTCATTTAGTCCAACACTCGATCTTGGTTGGTGATGATTTGAAGCGTCTCCTTAACATGATCTCTAGATATCTTCCGCTCATGAGGAGGTATATACCTCCCTTGGCGTTTCCACTAGTTTTCCACCTCAGATATTTTGGCGGTAAGTCATTTAGTTGAGATACCAATGCAGTTAAGTTAAAGTCACCTCGACTTCTTGATTTACCTCTAAACACTGGCCACGCAGTCCTTCAGCCATGCTTAGAGGACCTACATACAAAAACAAAAAAAAAGGAAAAAGAAAACTAAAAATAAAATTAGTAAACTACATTAAGAAGAATGAAAACTCTTTTAAACTTCATCTTTACGTAACACCACTTCTAGCAGCGGTGCAATTTTGATGCTTATCATGACCAACAACACTAACCCACGGTTTGAGTGTCTACGATCCTTGATTGTTTAGTAACCCAACCCCGTTTTGAGAAGATGTAGTTATTTAGAATATCATTCTAATCAATCGTAACTTAAAAAATTTATGAATAAAAACATTGTAAATTAAGAGGGTTCCACTAAAGCCTCAAATATCAATGGGGGATTTTGTCAGAAGTAGTAAAACAATAAAAATAACACAAAAATCAAGGATGGGGAAAAGTTCTTGGGGTGTGACTACAATAAAAGATGAGATAAGTAGTTGGGTACATGCTTCCGATAGGAAATTTTGCAAGGTAATAGTGACTAGGCTAAGCTTTAGATGGAAATAAATTCCCTCTCAGGCAACTTACCCCATTTCAAATGTGTTCCTCTCGAACACCCATTTGGCGCATGAAGGTCAGCATAAGCCTTACCCCACTCACTTTCTCGAGCTGAGTGTTGGGATATGGGACTAGGGCTCACCCGTTCGAGATGAACCTCATGCCGACCAAATTTTGAGGCCATCAGTCTAGCGGTCATCTTTTTGCGACCTCCCTCTAACAGAGCCGAAAACACATTGTTGACTTTGTATTTACAACTAAAAACCCATTAAGTTTAACCACAACCACTAACTGAAATCACCATTAGAATACACCTAACCTATCAGCAAGCAAGACCCAACTATAATATCAACTAAATTTGCTAAATCAAACCCTAAGAATGGGGTTTTTAGCCACATTTCATGCAATAACAAAATACACCTAAAATGATAATGAAACCAAATGGGTGTAAGAAATCAAAACTTGATTTAAGCATAGGAAGAAGAATGGAGAAGACCCACCTCAAACTTGGGGAAGATGAAAACCTTATTTCTTCAAGTCTCCCAAAACCCTCTCAAAACTTGAGTAAGGAAAAAGATTCTAAAGTCTCCAAAGTATGAAAACATTCGGATCTTTTAAAAATAAATTCTATAGCTAGTATTTATAGCTTTCAGATTAAGTGTTGCGGAAGACCACTAGGCGAGGTTAGTCGTGATCGCCGAATGACTCGGCGAATCACCCATCTTCTAGTTCATCACCGTTTTGATGTTCCATTCAGTACCTTCATGTTCTTGACCATTATGCGGTATAGCATTGCTACGCGAAACTGTTCGGCAAAGTGCCAACTGCTCCTTTCATCGCCTTTTTGATTCACTTTCATCAGTGCGTTGCGTGCTGGAACAAAGGGAAGAATACATCCATTCAGTGACTCACCAAATGCACTTGGCTATGCTCATTCTTTAGCTTTCACATTTTTTAAGCCTTATTGTTCTCTTTTTCGCGTAAATGGCCATGCTTGCATTAATACTTCAAATGCCTGAAACTTAAGAGTTTTCATCAGATATAAGACTAAATAAGCATTTGAGGACACTATTTCATTCAAAATAAATCCCTTAATGAGTCAAATTTTTGGAATCATCAACCGATAACCTCAGCTCTAATACAAACTTATCACGACCCAACCCGCCGAGCTATGCGGACACCTACTCTAACCCCTAAGTAGGATAACCCTTGATTCCCAAAAATTTAAAACATGTAGAAGATTAAAGAAAAATGGAAATAAAAGAAGTTTCCGAAATAATTTATAACTGAAGGTATTACACAAACTCAAGTTATGACTTGTAAAGCAATAAACACCCCGAGGATCTAGTGTAAACAAGTATAACAGATTTTAAGATTATAAGATACAGACGCAATAACAAGGACACAACTAACACCATGCGCAAGGAAAAAAAGAAGTTGATGGAGATATCCTTCATATTTACCAAATGAAACATCATCGACCCTACAACCAAACTATGCCAAAAAGGCATAGCAAAAATAGTATTAGTACAAAACCAACCTTACTGGTAGGCATCGGTAGTAAACCCAATGCTCACAGCATAATACAAGAAACCAACTATAAATACATGTCATAACACCCATCATTTCTCCACCTTTTACCTATTTTCTGGTTACCTCAGAATTACTCTAGTACCTTTGCTACCAACTTTTGTTTTAGTAGACCTGCTTACTAGGTTCTTGATCATAACATAAACATTCTAACTCATAGAAGAGTCCACAACTACCACTTCAAACATCCTTACTATCGCTCTTGACATAACCTTGCTTTTCCCATGTCACCACTCAACCCTTGATCACATGGTACACTACATCAAGAATTTCTAATTATTAACCACGAATAGCTTTCCCAAGGTAGTATTTGCCTATGTATTGACCTAAACACACACTACCCTCACTTTTAAACTTTTAATAATACGACTAGCCCTCTACCTAATTAATAACAACTCTTGGACCTTTGGTCCCCACTTAATGCATCACCTTCTGATTTGGGATCAACTCTTCCAAAATCATTCAACAAAATTGACACATACCTGGTTTACTCAACCTCACAAAGTAATCATATATTGGTTACCATAGCACATATTAATTGAGAAAAAATTCATCATTTCACATCCCAATAATACACATATATCTTAAGTCAATGGTTCTCTTACAGAACCCAAACCCAAGTTGTTAGTGTACCGGTACGTGGTACACAATCAATGTTTATGCATAAATTGGAAACCAATCTCATATTTATGACAAAATGTGGCAACCTATTCAAGTTAGTTTGTCAAAACGCAACATCTCATCCATTCAACAAGCTATAATCACACGTAGAAATGTATTCTCAAAAACATACAATCAGGTAATGATTCATGGAATACAAAGTTCATCTATCCTTTTTACAATTTATGAAATCACGAATACAACATTTACATACATATATGCATCATAATAAAGCCAGAACAAACATATATACACAATCATGAAATCACAACTATCATCTAACCTTGACCCTAGGGAGAGAGCATCCCTATTTATGATACAAATCCGACACAACTTCTAGAATCACAAACATAATCATCCCTTAATTTACTAAATGAACGCATATGCATGAATTCTATTAATAATTTCATTATACTATGCAGCAAGCACAGGTTTATAACTACTCAATCGATAAACCTAGTCTACATAGGTGCCATACAATCTCAGGTTTCCAGACAATAAGACTGCGATCTGGATGGAAAATCCTCAATCCACAAATGTTCTTATGTTAGAAATCTTCTCTTCCTTTCTTCCTAAGCTTAGAGATACTTTTTTGGGGTTTCTAGGGTGATTTTTGTCTAAATTAGGTGCTTTAAGAAGTATAAAAATGGATTTCGCATTATTGACATATTGTATTGCCTATCCTGCTCTGGCTCTCGTTTCCCCACTGTGGCACTACCGTCCTAGCTGCATCTGGCCCGTCCAGACGAGACATTGGCCCTAGTATATTCTTAAAGTTTTGTTTCCCGAAATAATGATCGATCGGGTCGTTACACGAGGTCATGCTGATAGGGGAATTGGTGAAGAGGGGGATGTTTAACAAGTTTGTCATCATCAAACAGTGGGGAAATGCATTTTTTTTGCTAATGTAAAGTTTTGATGATTTAACAAACTTGGATATTGATGAAACAAGGGGACCAATGCCAACTATATGAAGAGTTATGTTTAAAGGAGGAACTGGTAATAGGTGGAAGAAGTTGAATAAGTTTGTCATCACCAAAAGGGGGAAAATGTTATGTTGGAGTTGAAGATAAAGTTTTGATGATTTAACAAACTTCAAAATGTAATAAAGGGAAAGATCCAAAAAAGTGTCTTCAGGCATTTAGTTGATGATAAGGGATATGAATGAGACCAAGGGGCGAAAGTTGCAATTGCTGGATAATAGTTTGTCATCATCAAAAAGGGAAAAATTCATGTTTTAAGATTATTTGAAGTTTTGATATTGTAACAAAGTTTCGGATCTAACAAGGGACCTAGTCAAGGATAGACTACGAACACAAACAACTCAAAAAATAGTTGTCTAACAGTTGTCACATCTCCATAAAGGTCTCCTCTGAATCAATCCCTTTTTTAGAGAACCCTTTCGGAACAAGCCTAGCCATTAAATTTTGCACTATACCGTCCACTACTCTTTTTGTTTTTATAGATTCATTTCTAACCAATTGATTTGACTTTCGTAGGTGATTCTACAAGATTCCAAACTTGATTTTAGTACATAAAATTTATTTCAGATGTCATAGCAATAATCTACAGTTGAGTACATTTCTCTTTTATCAATGTAGATAATAGTTGTATGAGATAATTCAATCTAATTTTGACCCAATATTATTATGAAGTTCTAAATTAATAGTATCTACTAAATTTTGAAAGTGATATTGTGGTGGGGGGGATGGGAATGAATTGGATAAGATTTAAAATGAATTGAGCCAAGATTGCATTGTAATCGGATCATATTTAAAATGAATTGAGCCAAGATTGCATTGTAATCCATCATTATAATTTGTAAACATGGGTAAAGAATTTAATTGAGTCAAATGATTCTCACTCACTTTAAGGTTAAAAAAATTTAAAATGTCAAACATTGAGCTGAGTTAATTGATCAGCTTAAACAATAAAAAATTATTTCAAGGATGTGTTTTGTATAAATAAAGTATTTTCCAATTTTCTCGTATTTTGTTGGCTTAAATATTTTGGATGATAGTTTGTAAATAGACTTATTTTCTTCAATTTAAAAAAAAAATGACTTTTTGACATAAAGTTAAAAAGTACTTCCTTAAATTTTCTTCCAAACTCACCATCTAACCCAACCCAAGACTCTTAATCCAAACCTTGAACCATGTTTCAACAACAGATCCAAGACGCGCTCACAATCCCTTATTGGATTTGAGGCCCACTCCAGCCAATCATTGAATCAGAATCCAATGCAAATTCCTATTTGGAACTCAATTCTCGACCCTTACTTAGAATTTGAATCTCAATGGAATTTTACTCAGTACTCAACTGTAAATACCGAACCTAAGCGAAGACTCAATCCTTGACGCGATACCAAACATTCGACCCGAGAATAAATTCGCATCCTTAACTACAACTTCATATAGCAAGACTTGATTCTCGATCCTGAATCCATATTTTGACTCTGATCCAAGTTTTTATCCCTCACCCAAAGGGTAGGTAGAGTTATGTTATGGTGGCTGGATAGATGAGGTAGGAAGGTTGTTGTGGGTAGATAATACAAGAGGGGGCATGAGGGATGCATTGGTTTGTTTTTATTGATCTGAAAAATATTTTTCTTGAACATTTAAGGTTTTTTTCTATTACAAATGTGAAATTTCATACAGATTGTCATATTTTATCCATATTCGTTCATAATTTATGGGTCAATAATATACGGAAGCTCATATTTACCCAACTAATATCTAAGTGATCCAACTCATTTAAATTGAATTTAATTAGATGGGCCGATTTACAAATATTATATATAATTGCGAACTTAGATGGGCCTATTTACAAATATTGACTCAAATTGATACCTCTTCTTGTGAGAAAGTTAGATTTTAAAAGTCTCTACTATGTTTTTAGAAAATCCTAGTCGATTGCTGCTCTTATAAATATAATACTTCAACAATCCCTCTCATTCAACCACACAATCCAACCTATTAAGACGGGGATGAAATTCAATTACGCAAGAATCATTTTCAGTGATTCATCATAATTAAGTCAACAAGTTGCAAATTCTTTCATTTCTTTATTTAATTATGTACGGTTTATTTCTTCCATAGTTCTTTAATGGACTATCCCTTACAAATACCCAATTTTATTTAAAAGATTCATGATTTAAAGATCATTGTTGTTTTACTGGTTTTATCATATTTAACACAAAATAACTAATGTTATGTCTATTAAATTTTACTTTTTTCTTAATCGAAAATTCTTAATAAGGATAAGTGATTGATTCAACATCAAATAAATAAATGAAACATATTTTTTCAATCAACAAACTAAAAATAATGTGTGATGAGTGTTCAATCAATTTTTTTAGATTTGAGTATTCACATTTAACAAGATATACATTATTAAATCATTTCTATCTTGAGATATAAGAAAATTAGTGTAGCAACTACATTAAATAATTTTTTTTCGATTTAGCGTAGCCTATGTGAAACTGATCGATGCAAATAAAAGCAAGTCTAAAAATTCAAGGGTCGTTATTGAACTTTTAAAACATAAAAGTTATTTTTTTTTATGTTACAATAACAAAATCGTATCATCTAGATATCAAAAGTATCACTTTGATTTGATTACTAAAAACTAGTGAAACTATTCGCGCTTCGCGCGACTATAGAGAATATTTATAAGATAATATCATGAAATATGTAATATTTAGGTTCATATATAATATATAGATACTATTAATATTTCTCCTTGTCTGTGATATCATAGATTTTTTTTGAACATATAAAATATATTTATTTATTTTGTATATGTATATATTAGAACAAAACTTTCACTGTAGTGAAGTAAATGGAATAAGTGATAATATGTTGAAATAACAATATATGGTTTTAGGCTGAAAATATTTTAGATGCTTGAATTTTCTTTATCTTTTGTAGGAGTAAAACAAAATTTATTTTTTTATTTTACTATTACATTTACTTATTATAATTTTTTAAACATTAATTAAATATTTATAAAACATACAAAAAATGAAACATATAAAGGATATGAATAATATTTAATATCAAACGTTACAAGTAAGATGAAGAGATATGAGTTATAAATAATTCAAATATATAATTTTATTGGACATTTAATGTATAACTAATATTATGTATTGATTTTATTTGTAAAATAAATAAATAAAAATAAGGGGTGAAAATACAAAAATTAACAGAGAAAATATAAGATTGGTGACTATATAAAAATTATAAATACGTTTCAAAGCAAGTAGAATACTAAAGGATCAAATGATTAGAATTGACAATATAGTACATTTAGCTGAATTATTTATATATATCAAAATTGAAAAAACTCTAGCAAAAGTAACTAAGTTGCTAATACAAATCTAATTCAAATAATAATTTCTAATTATGCTTCATTTTTTTTCCTTCTACCATCTTCCTTTGCAAAAAGATCCACCATCATGTTTTGATCCGTATGTCAAACTCTTCATTATATGCAACCAACTAAATAAAAAAATCATACACCAATGAAAAATAATCATGTCAAAAGAAAGAACAAAATATGAATTATATTTAATATATTTAAATATTATCTTTTGAATTGTACTAACAATACTAATTAATAATTATTTATTGGAATACAACAAATATTATAGTCAAACTATATTATATCCGGAAAACTAACTATTAGAAAGAGCAATTGCATGCGTACAACACATTGTTAAGAATTATAGAGGGTTTTTTTAATCACACGTACTTGATTAATTATAATACAAATCTAAAAAATATATATTAAGAAAGCATATCTAACACCTAACCACTATTTTATAACAGGAATAATGGATCAAAGAAAATATAAAATCTTAATAA
>NC_028643.1:19747578-19765926 GCF_001406875.1 Solanum pennellii
GTATGGTTAACTGAGTCCAACCTTGAGTTGTTATCTCTATTATTTCATATGTTACCAATTTGTTTTGGATGATAATTTCTAAATGAACTTATTTTTTTTCAATTTTAAAACAATGACTTTCTCAAATAAATTTAAAAAATACTTTCTTAAAAAAAATTTCAAACTCACTATCTAAACCCGACCCAAGACTCTTAATCCAAACCTTGACCCATGATTCAACAACCGAGCAAAGACCCCCTCACACTCCCTGGTTGGATCCAAGACTGACTCCATCCAATCCTCGAATTGGAACCTAATGAAAATTCTTATTTGGGACTCAATTCTTGACCCTAACTCAAAACTTGACTTGCAATGAGATTCAACACAAGATTCGACTGTAAATACCGAATCTGAGCGAAGACTCAACTCTTGATGCGATACCCAACTTCTTACTTGAGATTAAATTCTCTTTGAGGAACTTGGGACTTGCCTTGACCTCAAACCTCACCTGAGTCCTGATTCTCTATTTCAACCTCAATTCAAGAGTTGACTTTATATCTTGATTAATATACAATGTCCTGACTCAACTCCTGATCTTGACCCAAGATTCGTGTGATGATCCATACTCCACCTAGAACCCTACCCCTGACATAACCAAATATCGAACCACGAACCCCCACCCCCCAATGACTAACACTAAATCCTAACCCCGACTTGGAATCCTTACTTATGATCTAACTCCCATCCTTTACCGCAAGTGCATATACCAAGAACTGATTCTTGATCCTGATACAAATTTCAACTCTGATCCAGGTTTCGATCCCTCACCCGAAAGTTAGGTAGCAGTATAGTATAATGGTTGGAGTATATGAAGGTGGGAAGGTAGTGGTGGTTAAATAATGCGAGAGGGGGTATGAGGGATGCATTGATTTGTTTTTATTGATCTGAAAATGGTTTTTCGTAAATTTTTAAGGATTTTACTCCATTACAAATTTGAATTTGCATATAAATACCCATATTATATCCATATTCATTCATAATTTATCGGTCAATAATATACGAAATTTCATATTTACCCAACTAAAATATAAATGATCCAACTCATTTAAAATGAATTTAATTAGATGGGCCGATTAACAAATATCAGATATAATTGCCACCTAAGATGGGTTGATTTACAATTATTGGCTCAATTGCCACCTGTTACCGTGAGCAAATTAGATATAAATAGTTTGTACTATGTTTTAGAAAACCCTATCGATTGCTGCCCTTATAAATATAATGCTTCACAATCCTTCTCATTTTATCACACAACCCAACCTATTGCAGTGGAGTTGAAAGACATTCAAAAGACTGAAGTGGACATTGATGACGATAAAGAAATTCAATTACGCATGAATCTTTTTGGAGATTAATTAGAATTATGTAAACAAGTTGTAAGTTCTTTATTTTTCTTTATTCAATGATGTACGGTTCATTTCTTCCAAAGTGCTTTGATGGACTATCTCTTACAAATACCCTATTTTCTTTAAAAGATTCATGTTTTAAAGATCATTCTTATTTTAGTAGTTGTATAATATTTAACACAAAATAACTAATGTCATGTCTTTTAAATTTAACTTTTTCTTAGATCCAAAAAAAATTTATTAAAAACAAATGATTAATTGAACATCGATTAGATAAAATAAAATCTATTTTTTATCTATAAACTAAAAATAATTTGTAACGAGTGATTTCATAGGTTTTTTTAATTTACACATTTGGCAACACATACATTATTAAACCATTTCTCTCTTGAGATATAAGAAAAGAAGTGTGTCAACTACATTTAATGATTTTTTTTCAATTTGCTCGGCCTATGTGAAACTGATAGATACATATTAAAGCAAGTCTAAAAATTCAAGGGTGGTTATTCAACTTTCATAACGTAAAATTTATTATTTTTATGTTACATTAAAAAATCATATAGTCTAGATATCTGTAACAACCCTAAAAATGACATGCTAAGTAATGTCTAACGTATCTAGAATGCCTAGATTAGACTGGGTTCACACTGATTGATGCGCGTAGAACCAGACCTCTCAACCCTTGAAACAGCCAAGCCAACCAACTTGGTGAGTTACTTGAGCTAGGAAAGGTTAGATCCAGCCATGTAGGGAACCCGAATATGAAGATCTACCCGGATGAGTCTTAACCAGACTTAAAAAGGGGTAATCTTAAGTTTGGAGGGTCTAGGGGTAAAATGGTCTTTTTCCAGGCTAAGGGTAGTATGTAATTACAATAAATATTGAATTAATTAATTAATATGGTGGAGGGGCAATTCAGGTAGAGGTTGCCGAATTTGACCCTTTTAAGCAAAATCTAGCTCCACCCCGGTTCGAGCCTTGGTGGAAGCAAGGATTAAATTGATTTAATTTTATTAAGTGAATTAGTTGAATTAATTAATATTTAAAAAGCTGATTTAAGTAAGGGAAAGTCATATTTTTAATTAAAATTAATAATAATAATAATAAAATTAATAAATAATGAGGGGTCCTAGTTTGACTATGTCTCCACCTAACTCTCCTAATCCTAATACTCTCATTCTCACATCTCTCACTCTCATTCTCACGTTTTTGATCAGTAAAAAGACTGAAAATAATAGTTCTTCACTCTTGAAGAACTTACACACAAAAACTCAAACGAAAAGCTAAGCTAAAAACGAAAATCAACAACATTCTTCTCGACGGATTGTGTTTGGGATTTTGGTGGTGAGGCAGTGGTGTCGTGGGAATTGGCAGCATTGAAACAAGTGTTGAATGACATTAAGGTGTGGGTTTTCTTCTCTCTTGGTTCCTTTCCCAAGAGACCCCTAAGTTCAGTTTAAATTCCAATCAAGAAACTAAGATTGTCCCCGTTGCATGCCCCTGTCATTAGATCTTTTCAGAGATTCAAAGTATGCGTTGGTATGTCTTCTGGTTGATGATTTTAGGGCTAGTTGTGATTACATTTTGAATGTGTATTCGGAAATCATGTACGGGATGAAAAATATATTCAGGAAAAGTATATTAAGTTGACTGTTTTGAGCATGTGTGTGCTGAAAATTTACTATGTTTGTTGCCTAAAATTTGTATGTTAAAATGTTGTGTTTCGCGTGTATAAAAATGTTAAAAAAAACGTGATGTTCATATAAGGTTAAGGTGGCTGACTGTATGTCACTTAAAATACTACAAAAATCATCATAAGAATGAGAGAAAATGGATTGGAAGAGATTAAATTTCTAGCCTGCTGGAAATTGGTGGTCTCGGCAAAGAATTGAAAAAAATAGCTATGTTTTAAAAAATTTAAAAAAATTGTGAGGTCATTGGGAATTGAACCCAAGACCTCACCAAATGTAAATTACATAAAAATTTCATGAGAAAAACGAAAGGAAAAATAAATGTGGTTAGTGGGGATTGAACCCACAACCTCTTGAATAGATGAGAGAGTTAGGAGAAAAATAAAGGAGAAAAATAAATGTGGTGAGTGGGGATTGAACTCACAACCTCTTGAATAGATGAGAGAGTTAGGACAAAAATAAAGGAGAAAAATAAATGTGGTGAGTGAGGCTTGAACCCACAACCTCTTGAATAGATGAGAGAGTTAGGAGAAAAGAATAAAGAAGAAAAACAAATGTGGTGAGTGGGGATTGAACATAGAACAGCTTGAATAGATGAGAGAGTTAGGAGAAAAATAAATATGGTGAGTGAGGATTGAACCTACAACCTCTTGCATAGGTGAGAAATTTAAGAGATAAATTAAGAGAAAAAGAATGAGCTTGTGGGGGATTTATCCCACAACCTCCTTGCCTTAAACGAGAAAGAGAGTATGAAAAGAAAGGAAATATTATGAGAGTGATGGGGATCGAACTAAGGTCCCCCAAATCTGAAAAATGCAATTATCAAGTTTAATATAAGATTAAGTGTTTCTCAAGGTATTCAAAATCGGGTTCCCTTGCCCAATCCTGTATTGACACATAAGTCGTACGTGAACAAATATTTAATGAATGCTGCCCCCAAGGATCGAAATCGATATCTTGGCATACCTACAAGATGCATAAGTCTTGTACCACATAATCTTGGGTAAATATGAATCACTTAGACGAACTTTGCATGAAGCCTCATGGCTTGTATGTGTTGAATCATAAGTCTAGCATACGTTTAAAAGTTAGTGAAACTAAGATGCTATGTGAAGAGATGATGAAACCCCAGAGAGGTTAGGTAAGAGTGTGACACACATTAAAGGGCCAAGTGTATTGGCATACGATGAAACGAACATTAACGTAAAAGGGGTGAGTAATTATGAAGAGTAAATGTGCTAAAGTTAATGAATGTGGTGACAACTTGATAAGAAGCTAATGTGAAAGGTGAGAGAAATTTCAAATGAGCCTAAGTAAATGTTACCTAGACGTACTCACCTATGAGAGTGTAAGGTTAATGAAGAGACCAGTCTCTATGAACACTCTTATGAAAGTATTGAAGTTAAAGCATACTTAATACTAATGATGAGATGAGAAATCATCTAATGAGTTATGATGCCTCATGCTAGAAGCTCGCTTCTATGATGTATGAGATGAGTGTAATGGAACTTTATAATGAGCACCGATAGGCTAGCTGTGAGTTGTGATTCCTTCTTTCAGTAAGGCAGAGGTTCGTGTAATTCTCATGAGATGATTTTGTCCGTCCATACGGGACTGGGTATCCTTATATCTCCTAGTATTTGAACCTATATTGCTAATATAGGGTTCTAGAAGGGTTCGATTCCCTATACATGCTAGCATGTTTTGGTTCACCTTTGCAAGTGATTCCACCTCTTTTGGGTGTGGGGTTAAACACTGGATTTCATGATGCTCACGTAATCTATGTCGGTTAAGGTTAAAGTTCCTAAAGAAAGAATGAGGCCAGCCTCAAGTAATGCACATAATGAAATGAACGATACCAAAGGTGTTAGGATAAGATAATCAAGAGGTGAGCTAGACTTAAGTAATGACACTAGGTCATTCTTGGTAATTGCACAGCGAACCCGATGAAAGTCTTAAACTACATCCTAGGTATGGTTGGTGTTTACACTAGCTTACGAACGAATGAAATGAAGTATGTATGAATTAATGAAGCAGACTCTGTGTTTTATAAAGAAGGCTCCCTAGTTGAGGTCCCATATGTTGAGCCCTCATTTTGGGAAGTCCTAATGTCAAGTCCATGATTCCAAGGTCTCATGGCATATGAACGAATGATATGAAATATGCTATGTGCTATATGCGATATGTTATGTGTTGTGTGCAATATGATACGTATGATGATGTATGTTACCCTCATAGCATGACTTTCCTAATCCGATTTTTGCAAGTCCACTGACTTGACTTTCCATAATTCATATCGTTAGGAGAGAGATCTTCTTAATCATGCATGTCCTTGGTGTGTGCTTGCATATACCCATACTTAGTACAAGTGTGTACTAATCCCATACAACTTTCTACTTTTAGGTGCAGGTGCAGCTAGAAGCAAAAGCTTATGAATCGACGCTTAAGTTATCCGGACGTGGAGATTTCATCCGGATTTGGTAGGCCGTCATGCTTTCGAGTTTGCTTACTATTTTATTCTAGCATTAGACGTAGACATTAGCTAGTGCAGTATGTTCCACTAGTGTTTCTTTCCCAGTTATTTCAGATATTGTATTGGTGCCATTTTAGCAACTCTGTATTTTATACATATATTGACTATGTCTTTCATTTGATTATCTTGGTATTAGATGGTTGTTCTGAACGCTTATGAGTTTATGTAGATAGTCTTATACGAATTCAATGTTTCTCACTATAAAGTCTAATTAGATAAAAAAAGTTCAATTTTTTTGCTAAAATTAACCTAGATAATGTAATGACGACGTAAGTAGGCTTGTCTGCGACCTTTGAGAGGTCAACGACACTGGTTTCGGCTAGGGTCTAGATTCCAGTCGTGACAATATCAAAAATATCAGTTTAATTGGATTTTGTTAAAAAATTCACTTAAAAATTATCTTGTAACCTAATTAGAGTTTGGTTTTACTACAATAAAGTTCATTAGTTAATTAACTAATAAAGGTTGCGGTGGGGTGGTAAGCCCTCCTTTATTCTTTACCAAAAGGTCTCGGATTCTTGGGTTTGAGTCCCCTTAAGTATGGAATCCCTTTTCTTACTAAGTACTTTAACCCCCTCAGTCCCCCCAATGTGGACTTCTTTGGGAACAAAACTAAATTTTGTAAGATTCTAATATTGATACCTAATACCGAGTGAAAAAAAAGGTTAGCTAGTTAATTCGTGTTCTTACATATATAATTGACCAGTTTTCTAGATGAATTAAACAATGTCAAAAAATTAAAGAGTATCTCAAAATGTTATTCCTTGTTTCACCAAGAAAATGATCCTGGGAATACTATTAAATTAAAATCCACACACAAAAAGAAAAAATAAATTCACAGATTTTAAATAGTAAAAAAATATGTCATTTCATCATTTGTAAAAGAAGTAAATCTCTTTTTCATCTTCAATAATACTTCCCTTGCGCTTCATGAGTGACTCAATCCTCCGCAAATGTTGACATCTCCTCAAAATTTTAGGATATTCCAAGATTTTCAAAAGAGAATTGAGCACGAAGCATACAAAAAATGACGTTGAAGATGACAGAGAGAGAGACAGAGAGAGAGAGAGAGAGAGGAGAGTTTGGCTCCGTATTTGAAATGACAATATTTTTAATTACTATGTAATTTGTAAAAAAAAAATTGTGTGTCTGAAGCTTAAGCTGGTGAAATAGTAATCCAATGGTCGCTTGCTTGGTGGGGCAATGAATAACAATCTGAGATAAAAGTTTAGTTATCCATTGGGGGGTATCAAAAAGTATAACTTGGATAGAATTTTATTGAAATTCCACTGGAAAATTATCTTGTGGCAAATTGCCTTGTTTTGATATTTGTCCAACTACTTTTCATCTAGCTTGTTCGTTCATATAGGAGCTTCCTAGAGGAGTTGGTATTGTTTACAGTGCATTTGCAAGAAATGTGTGTATGTGGTTAAGTATAGTGAAGCATTGATTTCTCCTTTTGGATTAAAATATTCACGATTACCAATAGTGCAGGCTCGAGAAGGAGCAACAATGGAAGCATGTGAATCGTGAACATTTTAATCCACCATGAGACTCAATGCTTCACTACATTTAACCAGATCCCCACATTTTTTATGAGATAAACGTGAACAATACCAACTCCTTTCATGAAGATCTTGTGTAAAAAAATAAGCTGGATGACAAATAGTTGGACAATTATCAAAAGAAATCAAAACACCACCATTTACTACAGATTGAACTATCTATTAGTTGTTTTGATGGTCACTCAACTTATGATGTATGATAACCTTCAAGGGACTATGATTATCATTTATCGTAAGTTGAGTGACCATCTATACAACTAACTCTTAGTTCAACCATAGTCTAATCATGTAATTATATTATTAGAGGGATGCATATATCACACTATCTCTCCCACCTTTTTCTCTTTTGTGGATCTTGCATTTCACTTTTTCTTGGTCTATGGTCTGGGGGTTTCTGCCTAATCACCCAGTCATTTTGTTGAAAACAGTTTATCATCCTACATCTAGAGACATGCTCTTACAAAGATATGCGACATCTTTATGTTAAAGCTTAAGTTATTAAAGAGTTGTATAGAATGAAGTTTTATTGATAAATTTGTATTATATTTTAATCAAATGTTCAATTCATGATAAATTGACCAAATCAAATTATTAATTAATTAAGTCGGATAAATATTTAATAAATAAATACTGTATGACTTAAACAAATCAAAAATTACTTTAGGCTGGTACATTAAGTTAACAAGATAAGCCAATTCATGTTATTCAAGCCGAATGTCATCTAAAATTAGCTGGACCAAAATACACCTTAAACTCTAGCTCCGGCCTACATAAAAGGATATTCATAAGAAGACCCTTTACATAGGTGTGAGATAAGGGTTTAAGAGTATTTTGATCCAAGTAATTTCAGAGGACTACCTTGGGTTCGAAGAACATGAGTTGGCTTGTATTGTCAACATAATGAACTGCCCAAATATAAGTTGAACTTTATTTAAGTCATATAATTTTAAATTAAATATTAATTCAACTGAATTAAACAGTTATTTAACTTGATTTCAAAAGTCTTTTTTATGATACATTTCAAAAGTCTTCTTTTTCTTTTTAGAAACTTTGTCCTCAATCAAATACCGTCATACAAAAACTATGGAGGGATCTGTTTCGGTGAAGTTTGAGAATATAATAGTCTGAAGGTATGTTTTGTTTTGAATGTAACAAATTAAAGTTGGTGAATGATCTTCTAACCACCTTAAGGTTTATGCATATAATTCTTTTTTTTTCTATTCACATTTCCAATTAGTTGATGATTGTAAAGATATGACACTAAAATAACTCAATCCAATATCTAGTTGATAAAGGGAGGATTGTCGGAATGCATTTAAACAAACCACCCATCTATCCTACATTTCTACTTTATTACTCCTTCACGTCTAGTTCTAATTAGAGCGTGGATTAGAAGTCCAAATAGGAATGAACATGAATCTAATACCATGTAAATTGTGCTTAGGTCTAACTCAACCTCAAAAACTAGATCATGAGCAAAGGATTGTTTGAGTCCATATATAAGCAAACCGTTGATTCATTCCTCAGCCAACGTGGGATTCTAACCCACTCTATCAATGTCTTGTATGTTATATAATAATAAGCATTATTGATTCTTTCATAATTATGTTCTAGTCATTACTTAATTGCTCATTGTTTATAAAGTTTAGGATACGTCCAACTGTGGTAATTGTTGTTGGGTGATTTTGAGTAAAGGACAAGTGGGGTATACTAGGAAAATAGAATCGATAAAAAAAGTAAAATTGCGGGGAAAATTCAATTTACTGTTTGGTATGGTTCGTTTGACGTCGATTAAAAAGACCACTCTTGGTTTGTATTTGATATTAAAAGAGAAAAAGTCAAATCAAACTCAAACCAAACCGACATAAAATAAAATTAATTATATAATCTACTTTGTTAATATATTTTTAAATCAGTTTATTGTTTTCAATGTTTTGATGTATTATTTCAAATGTTGTCTTGTAAATATTTTGTTTCGTACTCAGTTCGAAAGTTATAATCATATAGTTCTAGTTTTTCATATCGGAAGTTTATGTCTAACTTGTATTTTCTTTTGTTTTATACTCAATTTGACTGCGTCCTTAATTATATAAATTTTACATATTGAATGTTGAAATTTCAATGAAATTATTTTAAGTTTATACGATTTTATGGGTTTTTTTAAGATTCCTATTCATTTAATATTTTTAAATTCTAACCAATAATACAAGTAAGTAAAATATATTTTATATATTTTTTAATCATTGTACAATTATTCAAAGAAAAACTAAAAAAAACCCAAATAACCGACAAAAACCAAAATAAAAAAACACAATTTTATAGTGGTTTAATTCAATTTTAGATTTAATAAACCAACATAATTGATTTAATTAATTTTTAATTTAAAAAACACAATTAAACCGACCTATGTACACCCTTAGGACCAGTAATATTATTTTAGATTGTTGCTAGTTCTTTCAAGGCTATTTCCATTTTTCGCTGAATTAATTGTTGGGTCTTTAGTCTTATTTTTGTTTGTGTAGTCGGTTTGATGGATATATTGGGTCCTTATCTTGATTATATGTTGTGGGTCTTATAAACTCTGCCTTGATAGTCCTTGTATTACACTTTTTCTTATATTTTTAGTGTTTTCAAATGTTGCTTCTTTTTTTCTTGGCTTGCTTGGCTTTGATGGCACATACAAAATGTTTGGTTTTGTTTGGTTTCAGTCAATTCACTCGGTCAACTGAGGCACCATATGTCAATTGCGGCTCTCTAAATTTTAGGTATGCCAAATATGTTACAATTTCGTGAAGCATTCGCTACGCACCAAATGATAGCTAAAAATCTTTAAATGTCGAAATACTTCAAAATTATCTGGAACATAAGTTTAGTTTGGTCGACTCTGATGAACTTAAGGTCACTAGTTCAAGTTCGAGTGCTTCAAATGACTCTTGATACCCTTGGAACCCATATCACCTATAACTACAAGTCAAATTATCAAATAAACCTATGAAAAATTTCAAATAAGAATAAAGAGTTATGGAATTCAAAACAATTGATTGGGTCATTAATTTAATTTTTGTATGTCCACTTTATTTTTTTCCCTTGCCCAAATCCTTTATTAAATCTCATACACAACTTCTCATTCTATCAATCCACAACAACATTATCAGTCACTCATCACTAGAAGTTTTATTGGAATCTTACGAAATTCAATAAGTTAGTGATAACTCTGTTATTTAAAAATCATGAATCTACCTTTACTTTTTGGTGCATTGCATCTCTATTTTTGATGCAAGTGTTGATTTTGATCATGGCTATATTGTAACACTTTAGGTTATCCAAAAAGTTATTATTTATATATAAATTGAAATTTTACAAATAAGCTCCCATCCCACATGTAGAATTCATTTATGTACGAGAAAACGGCAAATTAACTAGAGAGTTGAGTAGGTGGTGACTAGGTCAGTGATTACATCTTTTATCAAAGAGTAGTGAGGCACAAAATTTTAGACCCTCAAACCAATACCATACTTCTTTTCATAATATAAATGTTGTTGATAAATGTAATAGGCTCCACTTTTGTCCCCTCATCCTCCAAAAGTTTAGATAGTTTCATCTTTATTAAAGTCTATAATAGTATGTTTCTAGGTATATAAACATTACTAATACCCTTAGGTGTCGTTTGGTTTGAATACAATTTATCATGGGATTAGTTATGTTGGGATAAGTTATTCTGGGATAAGTTATATTGGGATTAGTTATCATAACCCGAGCCTACAACCTGGACGTTGCCAGCACTCGAAGACCTATGTTTGTCCACAAGCGAACCCTCATCCTGGCTAACTACAAGCAGAAGACTAACTCAAGCATACAAAGCTTAAAAACTAAATAAAAATTCATGAAACTAAAATACAAAACTTTAACTCCAACAAAAACTTTGAATAAAAATAAAATTTTCAACTCACCATAAAATAGGCAAGTTAAGTATTTAAAACATTTAGTAAAATAAATTATACATACTTCTCAACTATTTTGATTGTCTAGGAAGACTCTAAAAGACAAAGATGAAAGTGGGGACAAGACCCACAACATCATTACTAAATTGAAAAATAAATGAAATCCTCCGTAAGCAAGAAGGCTCACCATAGCTAGCTAAAACTCTTGAGTGTATCAACTAAGAACCTGTTGATGATTCTGAATACATGTGACAGGATACCTATGTCTGTATCATCAAAAGATGCAGGCCAAATGGATCAATACCTGGAATATACGAGCATGTAAGGGAAGTTCCTAAGCATAAATATAAGCTTGAAACTTGATAAAAAGAAACGTACTTTCCACTTCTCAACTCACTGAACTCAACTAAATTCAACTCAACTCTAGAAAATAAGACAACTCAACTCAATACTGAACACAAAGATTAGGTACTCAACTCAAAGATATGATACTCGACCCTAGGTACTCAACTCTGGATACACAACCCCATATAAAGACACAATACACATGCAATATAACGAAACCTTTTAGTAAAGTGGAAAACAACTTAGTTCGTTAAAGAAAAAGCAATAAAAAACTCAACATTGCTCATATAATAAAGTAATATAATTTCAATAGGAGATTCTCTAACCGACAACCACAACTATGAACCTAAGTGGTGATACATCGTCTTCCCCAAGCTGTCAGAATTGTCCTATACTTTGTCTTCATATAGAACGTTTAATTAGTTGATCCACTAGATTATCCTAAAAGCATCTTAAGGATTCATCTAAAAAGTATAATCTTTCACTACCTATGATGGCTACATGGTTTATGTAAACATGAGTTATCTAAACTTGTATCCCTATATCGGTTCTTTTTACTACTCCCAAAATGTACATAGCTCAAATGTTTTAAAACAAACTTCTTTCTTTTGTTTGAGATAATTACTCAAAACTTAACCTAAAAGCTCTATTGGAATAGTTGTTCCTTTGCTTGCTCAAAACTCTTTTAGAAATCTCAATTTCCTCTCATCTTAAATGTAAAACCATATACTCTTGGGAATACTTTGTTCCCATATAATCTTTGATGAAAAGAACTTTACTTGTACTCTTTCCTCAAATCAAAGCTTAAGTCTTAAAACAAAGTTATAATTTTTGTAAAAGACTTCTTAAAATATGATTCATGCCGAGTTATGGATATGAATGACTCAATGCAAGGTTTCCAATAACCATAATAGAACTCAATACTTGGAACTCAAAAACATCAATTATACTACTCAAGAATGCTCAACTCAGAGGTTTATGTGAAATTATAAGCATAAACTACTCAACTCAAGCACTCAAAGACACTTCTAATCTCAAGGTTGTTCGACTTATAGGGTTCATGCGGAATTATGAGCATGAACAATTCAACTCAAATACTTTATGGGTAATATGTAATAGTACCATGATTACAAATATAATCTCAAATGGAATTAGGTACTCAATACTCAAGACATAGAACTTGAAGATACAACTTCTCTCAATGATACTCAATTGATGGAGTTCATGCGGATGTTAAGGGCATGAGAGACTCGACTTAAGTGTCAAAATATCAATAAGGAATGCATGTATGTGGCTCTCCTCATTCTCATATTTACTTCCTCAAAACTTAATTCAAATTGATTGTTGATCTCAAAGGATTCACAATTGAACTTAAAGACTTCTTGAACTCTACTCTTAACTATCTCTTGAATGTGAATTACAAATTCAAGAGTTATGGTTCATGTATGAAGTATCTCGTGATGACAAAGTAGACTCATGAATATATTGTCGTCACTCTCATACTCACTTGTTTGAGTCTTGGAACAAGTTAGTAGAAGTTGTAGAATACTCCACAAAAGGACTCAAACAGACTTCTTTAGAATGTTAGTTCTCAAAATTAACTCTTAACACTACCTTGAATTTAAATTATGAAATCAAGGTTATGATTCATGTGATGAATGATTTCTAGACAGTTAGAATCAAAGGGGAGCAAAGGTACCATTTGAAACAACTCAATCAAACAAAACGATAAAGAATGGGTGGGGGCAGGCGACCCTGGGGCTCTGAGTGGCACTACGCGCCAGCCCGTAAGTTTATAGAATTGTTTAGGGCGCACTGGCTGGTGTGACACACCAGGCCCCAACTCATAAAACTTCAACGACTTTCCATACTCATTTTCTCACCTTAACTCCCCTAGAATCGAACGACTTCTTCCCCTATTACATGGATTCGATTATTTAACATAATTACACTCTAATATACTCAAAACAACACTGAAATAACTAAATTTCATCTCAAGAAATCATCAGAACACCAACACAACAACATTTAGAATGAATTTCAAGATCTCTAATCTTTTAACTTCAAGAATGAAATTGCGATGAAAATAACATGATTGGAGTGCAGATGAGAAAACCCAACTCTATGGAAGCTTACATACCTCTTAGGGTTCAAACCCATGCTGATAATCAGCAACAACATGCAAGAATCTCGACGAATGCTTGTTCCTCTCCTCTTTTCTCTTCTTTTCTCGTATTTTTTCTTCTTCAGCTCTCAAATATAACTCTAGGTGTATATTAGGATTATAAAACTGAACCTAATAAAATTAGACTCCTGAAATATTACTAAATATGAATTAAATCTGATTGAGTAAGGAAAAAACCAAAATACCCCTCACTATTTTCGGTAACTTTTCTTAAATGGACAGCCTAACTTCAAAAGGTTATATCTCACTCGCCAAAACTCAAAAGTTAGCACACTTGGTAGAGTTTGAAATATAAGTCAAATATATTTCCGAAGGTATCTTGTAGCACACCTAACTCATCATGTGCTAGGAGTTATGGTCGTTTGAAGTTGACCCAAAACTCATGCTTAGCTTAACTCTCCAAATTTCAATTTTTTTATTTCCAATTTAGTCATTTTAGAACTCACGGTGCTACACATAGTGAGCTGACCAGGATACTAAAGAAATTTTAAATTCCTTGGTAAAAACAAACTCATTTAGAAGGATGGTTCAAGTCTATGTTCGAAAAAAAGTTCGCGCGGTGTTACGTTAGTTATGCTGGACGTGCCAAGCACTCAAGAACCATTGTTGGCCCCAAGAAAACCCTTAGAGTAGCTTACTCAAGAAATAGTCTCAAAATATAACTCATGCAATTTTTTAAATAGGTATAATCTTAGCCAAAAATAGCAACTCAAGTCTTAACATATACAACAAAAAGATTAAAGAACTATTACTACTCATCTATGAAGCCTATAAAACAAAGAGGGATGTCGGGACAAGATCCCTGATCATCCTAACAACTAAAATACATAACAGTATGAAAAAGGATCCTCTAGAGAGCAAGGAGGCCCACCAATTGACTCTTAGTGCTCAACAAAGCGCTAGATGTTTATCCTGGTTATCTGAATGTGCATCATAATACGACGCAGTCCGACTGGCATCAGTACATTGAATATACGAGTATGCGGGGGGAAAACTAACCATAACATAAGCTTGAAAAAAAACATGTAAGGAATACTTACCTTGGCTTTATTAAACTCATGAATACTCAGCTCAAATGCAAAGTAAAAACAAGAATAAATTCCATGTTTACACAAAGAATTTAAAATTGTAGATGATAACTCAACATGTTAAAGTAATGTAATAATAAATTAATTATATAAAAGTAATATAATACTGTAGACCGACCACTACCACTATGAGCCTACATGCTGATACAGTGTCACGCCCATGCTGCTACAAATGTCATGTACTTTTCCATCATATAGAACACCTCAACTCAGTGAATCCACTAGTCTATGCTAAAAAGAACTAAGGTGTCATCTAAAAAGTATGACCCTATCTACCCATGATGGATACATGGTTTATAGAGACGTGAGTTATTATGAACTCATCCTCATAACATTCTCAATAATACTCCCTATATGTATTGAGCTCATATATTTGTATAAAGAAAACTCTTTCTTTGATTTGAGATAATTACTCAGATCTTTCTTTAAAAGCTCTCTCAGAAACCGGTGTTTTCGCTCTTGTCTAAATGTGAAAACCTTTAATCATGGGAATACTTAGTTTCGTATACATCTTGAAGAAATTTACTTGACTCCTTAATATATTCTTAACTCAGAACTCAAGTTTACAATAAAGTTAAAACGTATGTGAAAGACTTTTTGAAAAACTCAGTGAACTCAACTCAACTTTACTCTTAACTTTCCTTGAATCGAATAATGGATTGAAGGCTAATGATCTCATGTTTATCGATGATTTCATAATTTTTGGACGTACCTTAGAGTGTAGAAATCAATTAGAAAGCATAGGTATGTTGCTAGGGAACTAGTAGGAAAGAAGTGGGAAAAGGTTTCCATTGGCATCCCTGGCGCACTAAGAGGCACGGGGCGCCAACTTTGAAATTTTAGAGATTGACGGGCGCACTCTGGCCTAAACACTTAGAATCAGCTAAATCATCAATATGTAACATTATTTAAACGAAAAGCACCTGAAATTATGAATTAAAGTCAAGAAACTTCAACAACAAGGACCCAGAAGCTTTCAAATAAATTATCATCAAGAACTCACAATATTTGTTTTCAGAATTACACATTTATTGAATTGAATCATTATTGGCGCGTGGATGAACTAACCCAATGCTAGGTGATCTCACATACCTCGTAAGGATCACCACTTGACGAAGTACACAAGCGATTCGTAAAGATCTTGACGATTCTTGCTCGTTCTCTTCTTTTCTCTTCTTTTCTCTTGTTTTCTCTTCTTTGTCTCTTCTCTCAAAAACCTAAATTTTTTTTCAAAAGCATAAAATAATAAACTTCAGTTTATACCCCTAAGTTACTACCAAAAATGAATTAATTTAACTGGGTATAGAAAAGACCAAAATATCCTTCCAAAATACGGATTGGACTTTCCTTGTCCAAACAACCCAATTTCAAATGGACATATCTCACTCATACAAAATTTGAGTCGTGCAAAATCGGCGGCGTTGGAAGGATAATTCAAAGATATTTCCTATGGTATCTGGAAACACACCTAAATGATCCTGAGCTAGGAGTTATGGCCGTTCAAAGTTGCAAAAATACTCATACTTAACTTTACTTAACCAATTTTCCAGATTTTTCATTCTTTCCAAAAGTGACTCGTTTTAATTATAACTCTTTCTAGTTCTTTCAAATGGAGAGATGTTAGATAAAAGAACCATCATCCTGACTGAATACAAGCAGAAGACTAACTCAAGCATAAGTAAATATCAAAATGAAAGAAATGTTTAAAAATAGCTTACTAAATCTTAAAACTTTGTTGAATATACAGGGTATGAATCATAAGTTTAAATAAAACATTTGTAAAGTGAAAGCCTCTCCAAGATTGTGTTACAACCCTCAAAATAAACTAGGATAAACTAGAGAATCACATGAGCTTCTTGAGATAATAACTTGATAAATTAATGAGAAATAGCTTCCAAGGTCTGGCTTGAGTGGTTTTGAATTCAAACGTCAAGGAACGACCAAAACGTTCGAAAACTAGTATTTTGTGTGCTACTGTGTTCATGTTTTGTTGTGTCGGTTGGAGTCTAAAATGATGAGAGGTGAACCTAGAATCTATATGGTCGTGTTTAGGTTCAAATGTACGGGTACAAATCCCCAAGTACCACCCTAGGGGTCCTTGAGGAGGACCCAAACATTTGCTAAAAAGCTGTAAAAATACAGCACCATTAACGGATCTAATCGATGGGCCATCAATGCATTGACAGACAGTCAATGGCATCCATCAATCGACACTTATAATTCTGGAGCTTAGATCTATTTTACAACCCTCATTCACCATTGGCGTACTACCAGGACGGGTTGTCAATTGATTGACGGTCCGTTAATGGTGACCGTCAATGGTCACCTACAAGCTATTCAAAATCTCGGCCAAGAAAAGGTGGTTTCCTGACGTATATTAAACAACTAAACCCTCACTTAGACTCAAACATCCAAATCAAACTCTTCCCTCCCAAATAGATTCTCTTGAGAACACCATTGAAGGTCTATGTCAAATTTAAACCAGGAGAAGGGATTTCAAGTGATTGATTCTTCAATTTTCGTTGGATTCTCAATAATAAGGTATGGTGATACTTTATTCTTGAATAGCCTCTCATTCAAGGATTCCAATTAAAAGGTTTTCAAACATGTATCAATGATTAATTTTCTCAATTTCTATTCTATGCATGGGTTCACTGTTTAAATGTTTTCTAAGTCATGATATTGATGTAATAATTTTGAATCAAGTGTTCTATGATGATTTTAATGGAATTCCTTGTAGATTCCATGTTTTGTCTAAATCTCCTAAATTGGCTTATAAAGTGGGTTTTCTGACCATGGTTTCATATTGATAAAATTGCACCTAAATTGAGTAGTATTGTTGGTTCATATTGTTATTTATTGCTATCCACGTCTAATTATGATGAATTGTTTGATAATTGAGAAAGGGTGATCATGGCTTGGTTGAAGGGCAAGTTGACCTAATTTTTTCTACTTCTTATTGAATTGTTCTTGTGTTGTATGATCCACTTATAGTGGCAGTGTTTAGCTATATGTATATGTAGGTTTATTGTGATTATGGACTTAAAGGAATTGAATGCTAAGTAAAGTAATGTTATGATTCATATGTATAGAGATGTATTATGAAGTTATGCATGTGATTTTTGAAGATAGTATGACTATTGGAGTATAATCTGAATGTGAACTATGTTGTGTGTGGATTATGATGATTGTAGTATGAGCATGTTGAGAAGACAATGTTATTAATGATGATGGTTATGTGAAATACTTTCTCACATAAACACACATGAAAGAATGAATGAATCTAATGAAAATGTAATGAATGTGGGTCTATTGAAAGGTTTTCTCAATAGACCTTTAATGGATGAATGGGGGTGTTGGGATGGACACTTTCCCGTGAGTAGAGGTGGAGTGTCTAGAAGCAATCTCAATATTACTAAGATCTTTCCAATGAATGTGTCACGACCCAAAACCGAGCCGCGACTGGCACCCACATTTACCCTCCTATGTGAGCGAACCAACCAATCTAAACCTTAACATTTCAATTTAATATCAACATAAAGCAATGCGGAAGACTTAAACTCATTAATAAAAGACAATTCAATAACTTCTAAAATTCAACATCTATTATTTCCC
>NC_028643.1:19771490-19776490 GCF_001406875.1 Solanum pennellii
CCAAGTTCAGAGAGTCGATTTCAGTACCCAAATTTCAGAAGTCTAAGTCTTTTGGAACGAGACCCCCTCGACGGCCCGTCGTTCCCATGACGGTCCGTCGTGAGTTCCGTCGACTCACACAGTTTTTCCAGAAATAAAATCTGCTGCTCAAAACGACTAAACAGGTCGTTACAGAATGAATCATATGTTGGGATGAGTATTCTTCCGTGAGTAATGGTAGAGTATTTGGTAGCAATCCCTTAACCTATTGTTAATAAATGTAATGAAAGTCAAATACTCTGTGGGGATTAATACTTAGCACCTAAAGAGTATGAAATGAGGTGGATACTTTCTGTGAGTAGAGTTGTAGTATCAAAAAGCAACCTCTTGAGATGGGTAATCTCTGTATGTAGAGGTGTAGTATCTAGAAGTAGTCTCCTTATCCCTTAATTGTGTGCCCACATAGGACTAGCTAGTGGTTTTCCACGTAAAGGCTTAATGAATGACCCTACCTTAGGCAAGTGGGGATCCCTCATCTTATAGGGGTTAATACGGGAGTCCATGTTAAGTTCTCATGGTCCAAGTCGGTTAAAGCTTACCCCCACAAAAGAATGCAATGAACCAGGTCTTCCTACAGGTGTACTGCTTAGGTAGGTGGTGGAATGGGATGTCATCTATGTATTGCACAAGTAGGAATTTGGAGGAAATCATGGTGTGTCCTTATAACGTTAATAATGAGGGGTTTCTATATAATGCTAATGAATTAAGTTGATTGTATGTCTAATGTTTATTAAGCATGTTGGTCTTATTTCAAGTGTTAATGAAGGTTATGTGACTTGCTGAATGTGATGTGCCTACTCTAGGGTGGTTCCAAAGGAGAACTAAGTGGGAGTAGTAGAATGTGATGCTACTTTCACATTGCACTAGTGTAACTTATAGTTAACCTAGTGGATGGTCCTTATGTGAAGTCCATAAATGCATGAATGTTTCTTCTATTATCTCTAGTAATGAATGATGACTTGTTGAGTTGTGTTGGAAAGGAAATATCCTTATCTTTGGTAGTCTTAAGGAACACTTAGGTGTGTATTGAAGAGGTTGTATGGGCGGTCTCTTCATGTATTACCTAGGTGGGTCATAGGATAACTTTGGATAGAGGGTCTAAATGGTTGATTGAGTTACTTAATAAATATGGTTATATGTTGAGGGTTATTGGAGTATTACCTTGTCTGTTGATGATCGACTCGTATGATGTCTTTTACACTTGGTTCATGAAGTTTTATCAAAATAGCATGTAAAGCATATTCAAACTAAGATGTCCTCTTTAAAGCATGGTTTTGCATGATTGCCATACTTATAGCTTAATTGTACTAATTCCATATTTTCTTCCATTTTGTGTAGTTGTTCGCAAGTGAGGTGATCTTTAGAGTTGAAGCTTGGGATTTACAAGTATTCTCTCAATATTTGGGTGTGTCCTCATATGTCGAGGACAAGACTCCTTATTGCTAGTTTTTCTTTATTAAAGACATTTGTATAAGACTTGCATCTTTCTATCAATGTAAGGACGAGTCCCTATGAAAATGAGATGTGTTTAATGTTTTATTTTAAAAAAAAATTTAGACTAATTTAAGATTCGTTGCTTAATTTTTAAGAAAAATGAAGAAAACTATATTTCCAATAGACTAAAACATAAATGTAATGAAAATATTAAAAGGGGTTCGCGGTTCATGTTAGCATTTCGGGATGGGTTTTAAAGCACCTGAAATGCCCGCTAACATGCAGTTATGCAATAATTAACTATTTGGCTAATTTATTCAAAAGTTAAGCATGCTTGACTAAGTGAAAGTAAAAATATTTAATTTATTTTATATCAAAATGGTTATCTTTTGGTGAACTGATTAGGAAAACCTTAAAATTATATAAACATACATGCATGAACAATTAGATAAATAATAAAAGAAGGAAGACGTGGCCCGAATCCGGTATCTGTTTGTCTGGGCCGGTACTTGGGCTTAATCTTGTTTTTGGGCCCTTAGTCAAACACTTGGCACCTGTCCTAGAAATCTAATCTTTTTTATTGGTCCTTAAGCCCAATTCTACCTGTCCTAGAATCTAAAAGAATAATAAAAATAAAATTACAAGGGCTTAGGCCCAAAAGTAACAAAATACAAGTTTTAAAATAAAGGTGGACTTCTTGGCCCGACTTCTTCAACTATTCGATCTACGACACTTATCGTGCTTAGTTAATGCATATACTCTCTCGAGACTTGTACGTCAAATTCATGGAATTTGTTCTTCACTTTTGAGGGCTTGCTCACTCGGAATAAGGATTTGAGCCTTTTATGGATCTATTGAAATGCAAGAGGAATGATAGGAATTCATAGTGAACTCAGGCGGATTTCACATGCAAAGAACATAAAAGAAAAACACATGAGCATCTATTTTTGTAATAGCTGTAAATCTCAAATTGAACCAATGTAAACAGGGAAATTGCAATGGGTAATAATCACAAATCACATAAATCGAATATGGACAAATCTATTAGGCTACCCAAAGAATTTCTCCAACAGAATCATGCATCATATTCACATACAATTGTAGCATTAAACTAATGGATTTACAAAATAAGCGAGGCAGTGACCCAAACGAGAATAATTCAGACCATCTTAACCAATTTTAAAACCGACATTACACACTAGCATGATGATACTAACAAAGCATGAATTAGGATGGATAAATCATGATAGAAAAAAATAGAGGAAATACATATTTACCCCATCAAAGTAAGACCTATTTTATAAAGACATTTCAACTTTGTGGGGGTCCTAGTACCCCCTTATTCTTATTTATAATAAATTTATTGTCCCATTACGTGCCTACGTGGCATGTAGCGTGAACTTCACTCTCTGGTAGAGAGTGAGCGGAATCAAAAAGTAAACAAATATTTATTTATACATTTATTTAATTAGTAATATTTTTTTCTTTTTTATTTATTTTATTGTACTTCCTCAATTCTTTAATTTTATTATCTTCTTCCCCAATTTTTTCAAAGAACAAACTATCCTTTCTCTAAAGACCCATTTACTTCACTCATTTTTTTCCTTATCTTCTTGCTTCTCTTTGTTCCTTTTTCTTTTTTTGATCTTATTTTTTTCAATATAGTAATAATTGTAAACCTCCTTGATAACATTGTTCCTTTTGTTAAAAAAATAAAATAAAGTGTTATGTAGTTCTTTAGCATGTAAATAAAGAAACTTCTTCGATTTTTATAATAAAATTTCATTGCATTCATCATAATGATGTTTCGCTTCATAATTGTTGTAATTTTTAAAAGGACATTGTAGATTGGAGGCGATTACTAATTTTCAATTTATAATTTTTAGTAATTTTATTTTTGATTTAACAACAATTTAATAATATTAATGATGAAGATTGTAAAATAATAGTGATGTGATGCAGACTATCACAAGAATTGACGAAAATGGCAGTACGTGGAGAATTTAGTTATGAAGAAGAAGAAGAAAGAGAATGGAGAAAGAGAATAGAGGAGGGTGATGAAGAAGAAGAAGAAAGAGAATAAAGAAAGTGAAAAAGAAAGAAAGAAGAAAAAGAAACTAATAAAATAAGAAAAATAAAAATTAATACGTGACAGATTATAACTGGTGCGTGATTACACTTCTTTTCTTGCAATTGCGGTTAGTTAAAAAATGGGGTATTTACAAAACTTTAAAATTGTTTAAGGGGATATTAGGATCCCCGCAAAGTTAAGGTGTCTTTTTAAAAAATAAGTGTTACTTTGATGGGATAATTATGTATTTACTCAAAAAAATATTCAACCCTTAATACCATACACATAGTGCAAACAATGGTAAAAGCTATTTTTATGTTGTTGACCATGATACTTAGAAGGAACTTCTTAATCAAATTAGAAGCCAAATGGGACAAGAAACAGATGTTACTCCTGGAAGGAAACGACAACAAACAGATTATTATTTTTTAAAACCTCCTTTTGAAAATCAAAGCAGCTCGACATACGACGGTAAAAGACACATTTCAGATATGAACTAACAACAGTAAACAAAGGAGCCAAATCCAAACTTGATTATGGTGGACCACCAATATAACTGCTAGCTAAAATACACAAGACAAAGAAGTCAATCCAGTTGCAAGAACAAAGATAGATTCTACAAATTTAGCAAGCATATGGAAGTTCAAAATGACAAAGAAGATAGCCAAGAGAATAAACGAACAGTGGAGAAGTAGAACAATACCACTAGTGCACTCAAAATAATGAACATAAAACTATGTTGAACAAAACGGAACAGTGAAGGAACAAGACTACAAAGCTAGCATTTTCAAATCAAAAATCATATAAATATCGAACTACTCAAGGAGTAAAAACGAGGCAAAGGATTTAACTAGTTGTAAGGTACTCTGTAAAACCAACAGACCCAAATGATTGACACCTTAATCACCCAAAGAATAATCATCAAAGACTACCTTATAATAATAATAATAATAATAATAATAACAATAACAATAATAATAATAATAATAATAATAATAAAAATAAAAAAAAAATAATAATAATAATAATAAAAATAATAATAATAATAATAATAATGATAATAACAATGATAACAATAATAATAATAATAATAATAATAATATTAATAATAATAATAGTAATAATAACAATAATAATAATAAAAATAATAATGATAATAATAATAATAATAATAATAATAATAATAATAATAATAATAATAATAATGATAATAATAATGATAATAATAATGATAATAATAATGATAATAATAATGATAATAATAATGATAATAATAATGATAATAATAATGATAATAATAATGATAATAATAATGATAATAATAATGATAATAATAATGATAATAATAATGATAATAATAATGATAATAATAATGATAATAATAATGATAATAATAATGATAATAATAATGATAATAATAATGATAATAATAATGATAATAATAATGATAATAATA
>NC_028643.1:19781534-19788039 GCF_001406875.1 Solanum pennellii
CATACTTCATTTCATGCATGCATAAGTGTATAGGTGTAACTATATGTGTAATCCTTTCATATAAACACATTTAGACACTATGCATATTCATACTTCATCATATCATATAATTAACATCATAGCATATAAGACATATTCATAACATGCTTATGCATTCATATTCATGTACATAGATCACAAACCTAGGAACTATCCTATCAAGGCAAACATGTGCAATGCATAGACAAGGTTCATACCCTTGCCCATACTAGTACGCCCATACTAGTACATCAAGTCATCCTAGTTAAGGGATACATGACATACTTCATGGACATATACTTTACATGCATAGTAGTAGACATTAGTGCATATGAGAATAACCTTTCATTAGACACCATGAACCTATACTACTCGTAAGCATGCATGAGTTGTGTGTACATTGGCCAACATGATCATAATGGCTATCAACTACATATTGAGGCATCCACCATGTTAGGACCACAATGCACACCCAAGCATATACCACACAACACATACTAGAGTAGGAGACAAGATAACTTCAACACTTGCATTCAAGACTCTTATCATTAGCTGATTACACATGCATATAGGGGTACATGGGTAAGGGGTCATTCACCATTTATACTTCATCATTGTCAGCATATGGACCACACCTAATATAGACGCCCACATACTCACAACATTAACAACACAACCTATATCATAGACTAGAATAGAAACTAGGCATAAGCTTCACATAATGTGATCATCATAACCACCCATTCATATATCATCAATTTGCCTTCAAGACCATAATCAACACATATATAGATTGACAAGAAGTAAACACCGGCACCATAAGTGGACCATACAAGGCCAATCATCTAAGAATTCTATAGAAAAGTAGAGGAATAGAGCAATCTTACCAAATCTCCCTTGATTTGATCATTAATGATCAATACTCCTTTTTCATCAACAATAAAATTATAGGGTAGTAGCTAAAGACATCTTACATAAAGGAAATCATGCTTCAATTAATCCTATAATCGAGATCACAAGTACTCTACATTGCCAATCAATAGAAGATAGAAAAACATAGGTCAATATCATTCAAATATATCAAACCAAGATCTGCATTGGATCAAATATACATAAATCATCATAAATTTACATATTTAGCTAAATCAATTTATCATAATTGAATCTCATGACAATCATTCTAGCATCGAGATCACAAGATACTACATTATAGGCCAAATAGAGATTGGAAGGGATCATAGGTTCATCATGAAATTGGATTGAATTCAACATGAAAAACAGTATCTAATCATCAAATCATCATAATCATGCTTTTGAAATCGTTTTGAGAAGGAACCCATGGCTAGATTGAAAGATATGAAGTTTGATCATAGTTTTCTCTTTGAAAACATTGGAAAGAACTCCTTAGAAAAAAGGTTGATTAAGGATGAAGAATCACCATACCTTATTATAGAAGAAAACCATGAAAACTTAACGAAGAAACCATCATATCCAATCTACAAGTTGTTCTTGAGCTTATCTCCAATGGAGGTTTCTAGAAAGGTTTTTGTTTGGGAGGGAAGTGTAGTTTTGACAATTGAATTGGGAATGGGGTTTTGATCTTAATAACCAACTTAATATACCCAAAATCCCATTAAATAACCACCTAGGGTCAGGTTAGGACGTGGGGTGAATTTCACATTCACCTTTTAATGAAACAGTGCGAGCACACTGGTGGAGTTGCAGGTTGCATTGACGAAGCAACCTACGCCTCGCAAGCCCATTGACGGGTCGTTCTGTTGGCCGTCGTTTAGGTCTGAGGCATTGAATTGGTTGATTTGTTTCCCAGCCTAAGTATGGAACTCCCATCCATCGACGGGACATCACCATACCTACTGGCCGTCCTTTGCCAGGCGTAGGTAGGCACTGCCAAGGCAATTTCTGGGCAGACTTTAGGTCCTCCTTGAGGGCCTTTTGCGGATCCTTGGGGAGTATTACCCAGACGTTTACAACATTAATACATTTATTAACATGTTAGGGACCTTCCATATCAATTTCAACCAAAACAAACACGTAAAACACACCAAGACACACATGCACGTCTCAAGGGTTAACTTTCGAACGTCTTGGACGTTTGACTTCCAAATGACTTAAAATCAATCATGCATACTTTAAAACACATATTTAACATTTTAAATAATTTTTAGACTCATGTGAGGATCTAGACACCTTAACTCATTTTGGGGGTCTTACAAAAATATCTTATAGTATTCCTTCATTTCTTACTATATAAATTCAGCTTTTCATTTCAGAACCCCGTAACAAGGTTATCATTTTTATTCCATAGTTTAAGTAGATGAAGAAGACTCTTGAATTTTGATAGGATATGGTAGAAAGAGTCGATAAGAACTCAGAATATTATGTACTAATTTGTATTCATATTAGCCATTTGTGACTTTATTGAATGTTTGCAAACTAATAACCAAAGTTCAAAAGTTATAGAAGGCTGCTTAAAAAGAATTAATTTGAAACATCAAAATATGCCCTTCATTTTTTTTGGGTTATATTATTCATTACCTTTTGTTTACATATATGTTGTCATATCATTTTGATCATTCTAACATATCTATAAAAATTCAAATTGAACACACAGGACCAGAAACTAGTTTTAAAAAATACAAAAAAAGCACATGATCTTTTTTGTTTTTCCATTATTTAATCTTTTACCTTCAAACAAAGGAGTTTCTTCCGAATTTGTTTTTAAGATAGCGGGCACGAATGTAGTTTATTGAATTATACATTTTGATGTTAAGCTGAGATGGACACGGTCCATTCGTCAATGATGCACTTGGAAGCTGAGATGCTACAAGTATTGCACAATACTTTTGATTAGAAATCAGCACAATTTGGAAGGTTCTTACGCAGGATTTTAGTAATACTGATACCAAAAGAAGGAATCAGGAAGCACCAGTTAACTCTGTTTTATCCTATTTCCTGGAGAAGCTGAATGCTTAAGACAAGGATTTGCCTAATCTGAGAAGTGACATCATGAACTCTCAATAGATTAGTGAAATAGCAATGGAAATGTTCCTACAAAATGAAGTACGTGGGAAACGATTTAATGGAAAGAAAGACGAGACACAATTATGTTGTGACGCTCAACATAAACGCACATGTAGACAAAGTCCTGCATGCCGAACATTGAGAATACTGAAAAGACGGTACAAGAGCATATGTATTAGGAAAATGCGAAGAACTTGTTACAGAATTCTAAGGTATGCATAATTTAGTGTAGTGGTCAAGGAAATCTTACCAAATCCACGAGATGTCAAAGCAAGCATAGCAACAGATAGAGCGATAAAAGCCGTTCTCCTGCATTTATATAGTTTCAGGATATTTAGTGGTAAATTAAGTGCCCTGAATACAGTTAGCAATCTAAAAAAAAAAATTAAGTGCCTGGATTTTAAAATATTTAAATGCCATGCACTTACACTGATTCTATCAGGTGTTTTACGTCATCCTTATTGTCAGTTTTTTTAGTGGAAAAGGGTATTAGCAGGAGAAGCGGTCTTCGTTTGAACGTAATCAATGTCTGTTTGGTTTTGATTTTAATATAGCACCACCCTTTTTTGTTCAACAAGAACTCATAAGATGGTGCCACCATAATACTCCAACAAGAAATGCTACACTAACAACTTGGAGATTCTAAGCTTGTTGAAGGTCTCATATCTTCGTTCCTTCAGCCCCCTTAGTAGCGGCACCTTAAATTGATAGCCCCAACTCGTACGCCAATGCTCTGAGTAGAGCACGACAGAGCTGGAATCAGTCACTAATTTGAGGTAGAGAACAATTTGATAGTCAATTAAAACCATCCCTTTCTTCACACTTGTTGAAACATCCTTTGCGTTGTTGTAGTTATTGGTATCTGAACTGCATATCGTAACTAGAAACAAGGCAAGTGTAGGCATGAATTTGACCACTACAATTTCTAAATGCAACCATGAAGACTAATGACCCTCGGATGAACAAGCAGTTTGTGTTGCTCGAATGTACACTAATGACCCTCATTTTGATACGTAGAAGGCCTGTCTATCTCCTTAAATGTGGAGAGATATGTTCGTTAAAATACCCATTTGGTCGTTTGGAGTACTAAAGCATTTTAGTTTATAAAATACTTTCCGATATATTTTAAATGTGTTTTTAGAGTATTCGTAACTATAATTATATGGTTAAAGGGGTAGTTTGAATAATGTATTTAATTGGTGGTAAAGAAAAGTAACTTAAAATTAATAATGAATGACTTTTATCATTATTTTTATAATTAGTCAAGTATATTAATTAGGGTATTAAACCATCTGTAGAGAAAAAAAAATATGTAAACCCCCTCAATCTATATTCGAAATTTCAACTACAAACTCCAACTTTACAGGTGTCCTATTATCCACCTAAACTTTATATTGCTCTATTTTCTACACACTTAAGTGCTAACCTGTCATGGGAGGTGTTGTCACCGCGTCTAAGCGCGTCAGAAGCATAAATTTGACGAAAAATTTCTTCTTCTCTAATGGTCATCTTCCCCATCTTTAAATAAGTCATTGTTTCTTCTTCCCCACCATTAATCCTTGTTCATTTTGTAAAAAATTCACGATTTTCTCTCAAAATTAAATACGATTTAGTTATTAATGTTCATTTCTACTTCAAATATCGAATTTAGGGTTTGTAATCTGATTTAACTCTTATTTCGGTCTCTAATTAGAATTTTGAATTTTCTCAAAATTCATCAAAAATGTCAAATGAAAACTTGAATAAGCTTTGTATGGATGAATCAAACCTAATGCTCAACGCTGTAGTGAGTTACAAACACGAATTTTTGCTGAATTTGTAAACTTCTTGGTCGAAATTAAATTCGGGAATAACATTTTGGTCTTGTCCGTGCTATGGTGTATGTGTTTTTTCTTGTATTCTTGCTACAATTTATTTTGAACGATGCTAATGTATTATTTTGGATCATTTTTAGTCTAAAATTTGTGAAATGGGGGATGATTTTTCTTTACTTTTACGTTTTAGGAGGAAAATGGGGGAAAAACAAGAAATGAGGTTCTCAATGGAGTTTCAACGGGACCCAGCGCGTAGAATCACGCAAGACTAATTATGTGGTTTATGTGTTGAGGTCAGCAATTAAGTGTGTAGAAAATAGAGCAATTTAGAGTTCAGGTGTGATAGAACACCCGTAAAGTTGGAGTGTATAGCTGAAATTTCGGACATAGATTGAGAAGTTTTCGGACCATTTTCTCAAAGGAAAAAAAGATAAGAAAAGCGGAGAACAACCTAAACCCAACCATGCGACGACTTAAGCAGAGAAGACATGACTTCTTCAGGTAATCACTCATCATTGTAACCATTTATTGGTTTATTTTATAATGATTTAAGTATTACTATAAGGTGGGTTGTGAAAGAGGATTAGGGAAATTGAACTCAAAAGATGGGAAACGTAGTCACAGATGACAAATTTGGATTGGAAGATTAATATTTTTGTGGAATAAAATTAAGTGCAATGCTGTGAGAAGATGTGGGTTTTTAAAAGGATAAAAAGTGATGAATAAATAAGTTAGTGGGTAAGTATTAATGGGTTGATGATTGGCTTGTATGGTGGTTAGTTAAAGTGATGAATTGACGACAATAGGAAATTTAATTCATTATTGTCAGTTTGATTATGGGTTGAAATGTGGATTAAGAAAGAATATTATATATATGTTATTGATTGGCACTGGCAACATTACGATTAATTAATGTTTTGGTTTTTTATTGTCGCCACTGGTTTCGTAACGAGTGGAAAATAGAAAGAAAGACTTTAAAATGAAATATATCTTACCTTCATATACTTTTTTTTTGGTTATATGTTAGTTAGTTCACATACAAGTATGATGAAGAACAAAAATTATAACTTTGTATGTGAATCTTCATGAAAATAAATATGAATTTATGTAGACATAATAAAGGAAATGAAAAAATAAGGACTTGAGAATGATATAGTTATTAACTTCACGTATTTTTTTGGTTACATTTTAGTTTCATTCTCAAAACAAACAAGAATTTATATAGACAAAAATAGAGGAAATAAAAAATAAAAAATTTGCAATGAAATATTTCTTAACTTCATGTACTTCTTTTTTGTTACAAACCAAACCTATATGTTGAAAAGATAAAGGATGATTGTGAATGTGAATCTTCATGAAACTAATACGAATTTACAGGCAAAATAAAGGAATACATAAGACATAATAAAATTACAAATTTAATTTGGAGGTTATGGACATAAAAATTATGAGAGTTATGTAACGACCTGTTTAGTCGTTTTTAGCAGCAAATTTTATTTCTGGAAAAACTGTCTGAGTCGACGGAACCCACGACGGACCGTCATGGGCACGACGGGCCGTCGAGGGGGTCTCATTCCAAAACACTTAGAATTCTGAAATTTGGGTACTGAAATCGACTCTCTGAACTTCGT
>NC_028643.1:19796574-19807815 GCF_001406875.1 Solanum pennellii
ATATATAAATATATATATATATATTGATATATTGATTGCACCTAAAAATTATGTTGTAGCCAATTTAAAGTTTGGTTTTAGTACAATTAAGTTAATTAGTAAATAAACAAATGAGGGTTGCAGTGGGGTGATAATACTCCTTCATTCTTAATCAAAAGGTCTCAGGTTATTGGGTTCGTATCCCCTTAAGTATTGAATCCATTTTGCTACAGAGTACTTTAACTCCCCCCCCCCAAATGTAGTACTTCCTTGGAAACAAAACTAAATTTAATCAGAATTTAATATCGATGCCCAAAATCAAGTTAAGAAAAAAGGTTATTTAATTCGTTTTTTACTCATTTTATATATTTGACCAGCTTTCCAAATGAGTTAAACAATGTCAATAAATTAAAGAGTATCTCGAAATGTTAATCATTGTTCCACTAAGAAAATGATCCTCAAAACACTATTAATTTAAAATTCACAAATAAAAAGAAAAAATTAAATTCACAGATTATAAAATAGTCAGAAGAATGTGTATGTGTTAACTTTTTTTATCAGTTTTTAATTTCTGATTTTTTTTGTATGTGTTAACCTTAAGCCGATGAAATTGTAATCCATGGTTGCTTGCTTGGTCGGGCAATGGATAAAAATTTGAGATAAAATATTAGTTATCCATTTGGGGTTATTGAAAGTATCACTTTCACTGGATTTAGTAAAAATTCCACCTAAAAATTATCTTGTGACAAATTGATTTGTTGTGATAATTGTCTACCTACATTTCATCTTGCCAGTTCATTCATGTAAGAGCTTCCTAAAGGGAGTTGGTATTGTTTACAGTGCATGTGCCAGAAATGTATGGAGGTGGTTAACTATAGTGAAGAATTGAGTTCTCCCTGCGGATTAAAATTTTCACGATTACCAGTAGTGTAAGCTCGGGAAGAAGAAACAATGGAAGCTTAGAAATCTTGAATATTTTAATCCACCAGGTGAAACACCCCCAAACTCAATGACCTAAGCTAGAGCCTAACCTAATGATTTATAACCTAAAAATAGGTAATTACATTCCTATATGTTTGGGTAAAGACTCGTGGAAGTTTGAGGGTTTAGAGACGAAAAACAAAGAAGAAATTCCGACTGACAGAATTTAATTTGGTCGCGCGTCGCATGCCTGGCTGCAGATCTCTAAAATTTCAGCCCCGTATCGCGGAGATATAACGAGGTCTTCTTCCTCAAAAAGAAATTTCGAAAAATCAATTTGGACCCTGATTTGCATCGCGGACCCACCTCCAATTCTTGATATTTGGGATTGAATGAAAAGTCAAGTTGGACTTTTGTTGTAAGGTCCAACTAATGAAGGGTGTTTTGGGTATTTTATGAGGGTTGATATATATAGTCTTCAGTCATTTTATACCCATTCCCCAACCAAATACACAAAATAGTCAATTAGAAGTCAAAAAATATTGAAGCTCTTCCTTCTATCTAGTTTTTTTTTCTCTCTCTCTCCTAAACCTCCATTGATGAACTTTGGAGCTCCAAGAAGAGGATAAATTCTTAAAGGATTCAACTCATTTTTATGGCTAAATCTAAATCTTCATTAAGGTATGTCTTCATTAAATCTTGGGATTCCATTCCCAAAAAGGTCCTCCAAAGATGTTTTTGAAATTTCCCAAAAGTCTAGGGTTTCCTCTACACGGGTCTTCTTTGAGAAACGAAATTACGGATCAAATATGATGAATTATGATTACTTAAGGTTTTGTAGGTGTATAATGATGGATAATTATTGTTGTTCACTTGGAACTTCCCTTGGACTCATGTTCTTTCCCAATTTCATAAATCTTGGATTTGATATGGTGAATTGATTGAAGATAATGAATATATCAATTGCTTATATTGATGTTAGTTAGGTTATTGCTTCACGAATTACCTCGTTTTATATAGTTGTTATGCATTGTTGGGTACAAAAAATGAAACATATAAAGGTTATGAATAATATTTAATTTCAAACGTTACAAGTAAGATGAAGAGATATGAGTTATAAATAATTCAAATATATAATTTTATTGGACATTTAATGTATTACTAATATTATGTATTGATTTTATTTGTAAAATAAATAAATAAAAATAAGGGGTGAAAATACAAAAATTAACAGGGAAAAGATAAGATTGGTGACTATATATAAATTATAAATACATTTCAAAGCAAGTAGAATACTAAAGGATCAAATTATTAGAATTGACAATGTAGTACATTTAGCTGAATTATTTATATATATAAAAATTAAAAAACTCTAGCAAAAGTAAGTAAGTTGCTAATACAAATCTAATTCAAATAATAATCTCTAATTATGCTTCATTTTTTTTCCTTCTATCATCTTCCTTTGCAAAGAGCTCCACCATCATGTTTTGATCCGTATGTCAAACTCTTCATTATATGCAACCAACTAAATAAAAAAAATCATACACCAATTAAAAATAATCATGTCAAAAGAAAGAACAAAATATGAATTATATTTAATATATTTATATATTATCTTTTGAATTGTACTAACAATACTAATTAATAATTATTTCTTGGAATCCAACAAATATTATAATCAAACTATATTATATTCGGAAAACTAACTATTAGAAAGAGCAATTGCATGCGTACAACACATTGTTAAAAATTATAGAGGGTTTTTTTAATCACACATACTTGATTAATTATAATACAAATCTAAAAAATATATATTAAGAAAGCATGTCTAAGTACATAAAAATAAAAAGAAAGACTTTAAAATGAAATATATCTTACCTTCATATACTTTTTTTTTGGTTATATGTTAGTTAATTCACATATAAGTATGATGAAGAACAAAAATTATAACTTTGTATGTGAATCTTCATGAAAATAAATATTGAATTTATGTAGACATAATAAAGGAAATGAAAAAATAAGGACTGGAGAATGATATAGTTATTAACTTCATGTATTTTTTTGGTTACATTTTAGTTTCATTCTCAAAACAAACAAGAATTTATATAGACAAAAATAGAGGAAATAAAAAATAAAAAAATTGCAATGAAATATTTCTTACCTACATGTACTTCTTTTTTGTTACAAACCAAACCTATATGATGAAAAAATAAAGGATGATTGTGAATGTGAATCTTCATGAAACTAATGCGAATTTACAGGCAAAATAAAGGAATACATAAGACATCATAAAATTACAAATTTAATTTGGAGGTTATGGACATAAAAATTATGAGAGTTATGAATATTATCAAAAGTAAAAAGTAAAGAGGGGAAAGTCATGGGTAGTAACTCCGAGTGAATAAATTAAAAAATAAAAGTAAAAATACTTAAAATGTAAAAAAATTATTACGATTTCATGATTAGAAATGACATAAACAAATAGACAAAAAAAATAGAGAGAGTTTTTTAATAAATGTTTTCTACATTAATAAACTATTTATTTGTATAAAAATTAATATATATTTTTTCAATAAAATAATTAATTTAAATTAAAAAAATTCAAAAATAAATAAATTATGTTAATCCTTTTACTATAAGTGAGATAAATAAATTAAAAAAATACGCAGAGTTTTGTGATAAAAGATCCTCCATTAATAATATATTTATTTGCAATAAATTTAAGAAATTTTTGTATGATATAATAATTAATTTTTTTTAAAAAAAAAAAGAAGGAAAAAACTAAATACAAATGGAGGCCATAGATAAGTGTCACATCACCATTTCTATGGTCCTCCTTTATATATATATATATATATATATATATATATATATATTGATTGCACCTAAAAATTATGTTGTAGCCAAGTTAAAGTTTAGTTTTAGTACAATGAAGTTAATTAGTAAATAAACAAATGAGGGTTGCAGTGGGGTGGTAAATACTCCTTTATTCTTAATCAAAAGGTCTCAGATTATTGGGTCCGTATCCCCTTAAGTATTGAATCCCTTTTGCTACAGAGTACTTTAACTCCCCCCCCCCCCCCATATGTAGTACTTCCTTGGAAACAAAACTAAATTTAATCAGACTTTAATATCGATGCCCAAAATCAAGTTAAGAAAAAAGGTTATTTAATTCATTTTTTACTCATTTTATATATTTGACCAGCTTTCCAGATGAGTTAAACAATGTCAATAAATTAAAGAGTATCTCGAAATGTTAATCCTTGTTCCACTAAGAAAATGATCCGCAAAATACTATTAATTCAAAATTCACAAATAAAAAGAAAAAAATAAATTCACAGATTATAAAATAGTCAGAAGAATGTGTATGTGTTAACTTTTTTTAGTCACTTTTTAATTTCTTATTTTTTTTTGTATGTGTTAACCTTAAGCCGATGAAATTGTAATCCATGGTTGCTTGCTTGGTCGGGCAATCGATAAAAATTTGAGATAAAATATTAGTTATCCATTTGGGGTTATTGAAAGTATCACTTTCTTTGGATTTAGTAAAAATTCCACCTAAAAATTATCTTGTGACAAATTGATTTGTTGTGATAATTGTCTACCTACATTTCATCTTGCCAGTTCGTTCATGTAAGAGCTTCCTAAAGGGAGTTGGTATTGTTTACAGTGCATGTGCCAGAAATGTATGGAGGTGGTTAACTATAGTGAAGAATTGAGTTCTCCCTGCGGATTAAAATGTTCACGATTACCAGTAGTGTAAGCTCGGGAAGAAGAAACAATGGAAGCTTAGATATCTTGAATATTTTAATCCACCAGGTGAAACACCCCCAAACTCTATGACCTAAGCTAGATCCTAACCTAATGATTTATGACCTAAAAATAGGTAATTACATTCCTAAATGTTTGGGGAAAGAGTCGTCGAAGTTTGAGGGTTTAGAAACGAAAAACAAAGAAGAAATTACGACTGACAGAATTTAATTTGGTCGCGCGTCGCATGCCTGGCTGCAGATCTCTTAAATTTCAGCCCCGCATCGCGGAGATATAACGAGGTCTTCTTCCTCAAAAAGAAATTTTGAAAAATCATTTTGGACCCTTATGTGCGTCGCGGACCCACCTCCAATTCTTGATAATTTGGGATTGAATGAAAAGTCAAGTTGGACTTTTGTTTTAAGGTCCAACTAATGAAGGGTGTTTTGTGTATTTCATGAGGGTTGATATATATAGTCTTCAGTCATTTTACACCCATTCCCCAACCAAATACACAAAATAGTCAATTAGAAGTCAAAAAATATTGAAGCTCTTCCTTCTCTCTAGTTTTTCTCTCTCTCTCTCCTAAACCTCCATTGATGAACTTTGGAGCTCCACGAAGAGGATAAATTCTTAAAGGATTCAACTCATTTTTATGGCTAAATCTAAATCTTCATTAAGGTATGTCTTCATTAAATCTTGGGATTCCATTCCCAAAAAGGTCCTCCAAAGATGTTTTTGAAATTTCCCAAAAGTCTAGGGTTTCCTGTACACGGGTCTTCTTTGAGAAACGAAATTACGGATCAAATATAATGAATTATGATTACTTAAGGTTTTGTAGGTGTATAATGATGGATAATTGTTGTTGTTCACTTGGAACTTCCCTTGGACTCATGTTCTTTCCCTATTTCATAAATCTTGGATTTGATATGGTGAATTGATTGAAAATAATGAATATATCAATTGTTTATATTGATGTTAGTTAGGTTATTGCTTCACGAATTACCTCGTTTTATGTAGGTGTTATGTATTGTTGGGTGATTGAAGTATGAATTCTCATGAAGGGCAAAAAGGTATGGATGTTGGTTATTCCTTGAACTCAAAGTATGAAAGATGAATTTCTTAGCTAGTAATGATGATATATCTAATGTGTTATTGTGGTGTTGATGACAAGGTCCCCTAATCCTTAATCCTATACACTTGAATTAGCTATGAAGTATGTACATACGATATGGTATGATTGTTATAGGATTGAAAGGTTGTTATTATGATTATAATGAAATATTAAAGTTAAAGGTTTACTCACTTGCTAGTGTTTCTAAAGTGAAAGGATTTCTCTCACCTTATGAACCTCTATGAGCTATTATGAAAATATGTTTACATAAGAGTCTAGTAGAGGCTAATGTGAACTATGTGATGACTAAAGATGATTACTAAAAGGAATAGATTCTTAGCACCGAAATGGAATGTAAATGAGATAAGGGTGTTACGTTTAGTAAGTCTGGCTCCCCACATGGGTTTCTTCATGTTTAGCAAGTCCAAATTCCCAATATATATGTTGTATCATGAGATGGAAACCCCCATGTTTAGCAAGTTAGGGTTTCTAGTAACAATACCTTGACCCTTAACTATGTGCCCACATACGACTCTGGCTTAGTGGATCAACCTAGATAGCACTGTACGAAAGGTTACACCTTAGGCAAGAGCTAACCCTCTCTTTTCATTGTGGGAGTAGAACACCAGATTCCATGTACCTTACATGGTGTAGTGTAAGTTATCGAAACCTATTTCCCTAATGTAAAATTAAATGAATAAAGGAAATGTATGAACTCTTATTAGGTCTTTTTTAAAGGATTTTATGTACTGTGAGGGAGGATATGGGACTTCTCTTTCACATTGCACTTGTAGGATCCTAAGAGATGGTTGCAATAGTGTTCTCTTATGATTATGTTTATTATGACTTATATATGATCCTTACGTATATGGTAAGTTAAGATATGATGATAGGAATATATGTATTAAGTGGGTTGCTTAATGTTATACTTAGATTTGGATAGGGTTATGAGATTCTATTCTTTGCATTGCACAGTATTCCTTGCGTTGTCTACCTGTTGGGATGATATCATGTTGGTTTGTCTCATGATGCTTAATTTATGTGCATATTGGATTTACTTTGATAAAAATCATGTTTTAACTAAAATATCCTTTTATACATGCATTGATGATTTTTATGCATGGAAGCGAGACTTAGTATGTGTGATGTAATAACCCATATTTTCTTCTCTTTTTCCCAAACATTGTAGGTTCGAGCCAGTGAGGAGGTTTCAAGGATATTTCTCAAAATACTTGGATTTGCTTCTCAAAGATAGTGAATCCTCAAGTCCAAGGACAAGACCGTATGTTTTAGCTTTTCAGTTCTTTTGTTACGTTCAAAGACATTGTTTTACTTTCCTATTTCTAGACTTCTTATTGATTTAAGGTATAGCTTCAAATTTCTACACTTCTATTGTCTAGATGGTATGATGTGATGAATTTATATTCTATTTTCATATAAGAAGTGAAGTTGAACTTCCGAAGTAAAAGTTTTAAATGTTTTCGTACTATATTCTATGATGCATGCTATGATAAATGCTAAGGGCTTGTATAAGACCTCTGCGAGGTCGAATACGCTGGTCACGAATATGGGGTGCTCTCGGCTCGTGACACCAGGAGAACTCAATGCTTCACTACATTTAACTACGTCCCCACATTTCTTGCAAGTGCATTGTGAACAGTACCAACTCCTTTCAGGAAGCTCATATGTAAACAAGCAGGCTAGATGATAAGTAGTTGAAAATTATAAGAACAAATCGATAAGGAGCAATGATGGAATCTTAGGAATCGTGAACATTTTAATCCACAAGGAGTCAATGATTCACTACACTTAACTACGTCCCCACTTTCACTCAAGGGCACTGTGAACAGTACCAACTCCTTTCAGGAAGATCCTGTGTGAACAGACATGCTATTTGACTAGTAGTTGGAAAATAATCACAACAAATCAATTAGCCACCATCACCACAAACTGAACTAATAACTATTAGTTGTTCGGATGGTAACTCAACTTATGGTAAATGATTATCTTCAAGGCACTATGATTATTATTTCTCTTAAGTTGAGTGACCATCAGGACAACTGTTTCTCAGTTTAATCAGCCTAATTCATGTAATCATTTTATTAGAGGGCTATATCTATCACACTATCTCTCTCCCCTTTTTCTCTTTTGTCGAACATACATTACACTTTAGTCAAATTAAGTTAATTAGTTAATTAACCAATAAGTGCTGCGGTGGGGGTGGTAAATCCTCCTTTATTCTTAACTAAGAGGTCTTGGATTTAATCAGACTCTAATATCGCTACCTAACACTGAGTGGGAAAAAAGTTCATTAGTTAATTCATGCTTTTACTCATTGTATATATTTGACAAGCTTTCAAAATGAATTAAACTAATGTCAATAAATTAAAGAGTATCTCGAAATTTTATTCCTTGTCCACTATGAAAATGATCCTCGAAATACTATTAAATTAAAATTCACACACAAAATGAAAAAATAAATTCACAGATTATAAAATAGTAAAAAAATGTGTCATTTCATCATTTGTACAAAGAGTAAATCTCTTTTTCATCTTCAATGTTAGTTCCCTTGAGCTCAATCTGTTTCAAATATTGAAATCTCCTACGAAATTTAGGAGATTGCAAGCTTTGCTAAACATACTCGAGCAGGAAGCACACAAAAAATGATTATGAGAGAGAGAGAGGAGGAGGGAGGGAGAGAAAGAGATTGGTTCCTTATTTAAATAACAAATTTTTTTAATTACTTTGTCAAATTTTTTTATTTTTTTTTTGGGTTTTAATCTTAGGCCGGTGAAATAGTAATCCAAGCGTCGCTTGCTTGGTGGGGCAATAGAAAATTGTTTGAGATAAAAAAAATTAGTTATCCATTGGGGTTATTAAAAGTATAACTTTTATTGGATTTTATTAAAAATTACACCTAGAAATTATCTTGTGGAAAATTGTTTTATTGTGATAATTGTCCAGCTACTTTTTATCTAGCCAGTTCATTCACTTAGGAGCTTCCTGAAGAGAGTTGGTATTGTTTACAGTGCATTTTCAAGAAATTTGTGGAGGTGGTTGAATATAGTAAATCATTGAGTTCTCCCTATGGATTAAAATGTTCACGATTACTAGTAGTTTAACAATGGAAGCTTTGGAATTGCAAATATTTTAATACAACAAGAGAACTCAATGCTTCACTACATTTAATCACATCCCCATATTTATTGCAAGTCCACTGTGAACAGTATCGGTCCTTTCAGGAAACTCCTTTGTGAACAAAACGGCTAGATGACAAGTAGTTGGACAATTATTACAAACAATTTGCCACCATCACCACAGACTGAACTAACTATTAGTTGTTTGGATGGTCACTCAAGTCATGTTAAATTATAATCTTCAAGGGACTATGATTATCATTTCTCATAAGTTGAGTGACCATCTAGGCGACTAACTCTCAGTTTAACCATAGTCTAATTCACATAATTGTTTTACTAGAGGGGTGCATATGTCACACTATCTCTCCCACCTTTGTCTCTTTTGTGTAACTTGAATTTCACTTTAGTATAATTAAGTTAATTAGTTAGTTAACCAATAAGGTTGCGGTGGGGGTTGTAAATCCTCCTTTATTCTTAACCAAAAGGTCTCGGATTCTTGGGTTCGTGTGCCCTTAATTATTGAATCCCTTTTGTTACTGTGTACTTTAACCCCCGCCCCCTCCAAATGAGGGACTTTGTTCGTAACAAAACTAAATTTATTCAGATTCTAATATTGATACCTAATATTGAATGAAAAAAGAAAGTTTAGTTAGTTAATTCATGTTTTTACTCGTTGTATATATTTGACAAGTTTTCCAAATGAATTAAATATACATTTGACAAGCTTTCTAAATGAATTAAACAATGTCAATAAATTAAAGAGTATCTCAAAATTTTATTCCTTTTTCCGCTAAGAAAATGATCCTCGAAATAATATAAATTTAAAATTCACACATAAAAAGAAAATAATTAATTCAAAGATTATAAAATATCATATATTACTAAAAGCATGAACAAAAAAAGTTGAAAGTTGAATTACGATTTTACCCCTTCTATAAATTAAATTATTATAAAATATTTAAATATTTGATTGTATAAGTTTAATTAAAATGTTAATGACTTTTAGGCTTCCTAATATTAATTCCTAATGAAACATCTACTTTATCAATATTTATCATTTATAATCTATATGTATATAATAGTTTTAATTTTTTTAAAAAAAATAGTCTCTACTTGCTATACTTTTCCTCTTCTGATAACTTTTTCCTTACGCCCTCTCATAAATAATATAATTGTGTGGATAAAGTACTATTCTTTATGATAAATAACGAAATTTAATAATTTAAAGGGTGCAAATCTGTAANAAGCCAGAACCTGATTGATCATCTCTGGGGTAGGTTGGGGTGGCAATCCCTCATTCTGTACTCTTTCATTCTCCCATTCCTCACCCTCTATTACTACTTCCTCAGTCGGTGGACGAGTCACCGCCCTAGTACCATANATCTTTTTCTTATTCTTCATTTATTTATTATTATTTTCTAATTACTTATTCAACTTTTTTACTTTTAACATCCACAACTCTCATCTTTTCATATTCATAACCTCCAAATATTTAAACTAAAATGTTAAGATATCTTTTGATATTCCTTCTAATTAATCTATATAAATTCAACTTCTTTATATCATGAAACCCCTACCAAGATTATTAGGCTATAATTTTTATTCTATAGTTAATGTAGATGAAAAAGACTCTTAAATTTTGATAGGATATAAAAGAAATCAATGAGAACTTAGAGAGTTATGTACTAATTTTGTACTTATTTTTTCATATATATATATATATATATATCAGTCTTATAAGAATAATGTTAACATTGTATTTTTTCTTAAGTCTGTTTGTCTTTGTCACGACCCAAAACCGAGCCGCGACTGGAACCCACACTTACCCTCCTATGTGAGCGAACCAACCAATCTAAACCTTAACATTTCAATTTAATATCAACAGAAAGTAATGCGGAAGACATTAAACTCATTAATAAAAACCAATTCAACAACTTCTAAAATTCAACATCTATTATTCCCCAAGATCTGGAAGTCATCACCACAAGAACATCTATGATCAAATTACTAAACTAAGAGTATTCTAAGAAACTAAAATAAACAAAAGCTAGTCCATGCCGGAACTTCAAGGCATCAAGACATGAGGAAGAAGATCCAGTCCAAGCTAGAAGCATTAGCTCACCCTGAAATCCGGTGTAATGAAGACTGGCTAGAGTTGCGGTTGAGTTGAAGACGACGGTATGTTTGCTGCATTCCACAAATAACAAGGAAAACAAATACAAGTAGGGGTCAGTACAAAACACGGGTACTGAGTAGATATCATCGGCCAACTCAAAATAGAAAACAATATATATCAGATAATATCATAAATCAACTACAATACTCAACGTGTACCAATAA
>NC_028643.1:19808081-19828899 GCF_001406875.1 Solanum pennellii
TCCCCTAATTCTACGTGTCGGTTCGGACACCCGGTCCCCCTAATTCTACGTGTCGGTTCGTGACACCCGTTCCCCTAATTCTACGTGTTGGTTCGTGACAACCGATCCCCTAATTCTACGTGTCGGTTCGTGACACCCGATCCCCTAATTCTACGTGTCGGTTCGTGACACCCGATCCCCTAATTCTACGTGTCGGTTCGTGACACCCGATCCCCTAATTCTACGTGTCGGTTCGTGACACCCGATCCCCTAATTCTACGTGTCGGTTCGTGACACCCGATCCCCTAATTCTACGTGTCGGTTCGTGACACCCGATCCCCTAATTCTACGTGTCGGTTCGTGACACCCGATCCCCTAATTCTACGTGTCGGTTCGTGACACCCGATCCCCTAATTCTACGTGTCGGTTCGTGACACCCGATCCCCTAATTCTACGTGTCGGTTCGTGACACCCGATCCCCTAATTCTACGTGTCGGTTCGTGACACCCGATCCCCTAATTCTACGTGTCGGTTCGTGACACCCGATCCCCTAATTCTACGTGTCGGTTCGTGACACCCGATCCCCTAATTCTACGTGTCGGTTCGTGACACCCGATCCCCTAATTCTACGTGTCGGTTCGTGACACCCGATCCCCTAATTCTACGTGTCGGTTCGTGACACCCGATCCCCTAATTCTACGTGTCGGTTCGTGACCCCCGATCCCCTAATTCTACGTGTCGGTTCGTGACATCCGATCCCCTAATTCTACGTGTCGGTTCGTGACACCCGATCCCCTAATTCTACGTGTCGGTTCGTGACCCCCGATCCCCTAATTCTACGTGTCGGTTCGTGACATCCGATCCCCTAATTCTACGTGTCGGTTCGTGACACCCGATCCCCTAATTCTACGTGTCGGTTCGTGACCCCCGATCCCCTAATTCTACGTGTCGGTTCGTGACATCCGATCCCCTAATTCTACGTGTCGGTTCGTGACACCCGATCCCCTAATTCTACGTGTCGGTTCGTGACACCCGATCCCCTAATTCTACGTGTCGGTTCGTGACACCCGATCCCCTAATTCTACGTGTCGGTTCGTGACACCCGATCCCCTAATTCTACGTGTCGGTTCGTGACACCCTGACCCCCTAATTCTACGTGTCGGTTCGTGACCCCCGATCCCCTAATTCTACGTGTCGGTTCGTGACATCCGATCCCCTAATTCTACGTGTCGGTTCGTGACACCCGATCCCCTAATTCTACGTGTCGGTTCGTGACACCCGATCCCCTAATTCTACGTGTCGGTTCGTGACACCCGATCCCCTAATTCTACGTGTCGGTTCGTGACACCCGATCCCCTAATTCTACGTGTCGGTTCGTGACACCCGATCCCCTAATTCTACGTGTCGGTTCGTGACACCCGATCCCCTAATTCTACGTGTCGGTTCGTGACACCCGATCCCCTAATTCTACGTGTCGGTTCGTGACACCCGATCCCCTAATTCTACGTGTCGGTTCGTGACACCCGATCCCCTAATTCTACGTGTCGGTTCGTGACACCCGGTCCCCCTAATACTACGTGTCGGTTCGTGACACCCGCTCCACTAATCTCATTCTATTAATTCATCAATCCTTCTTTTATACCAAGGCATCATCAACCCCATTACTTTAGTTCATCAAGCCTTCTTTTATACCAAGGCATCATCAATCTCATTACTTTAGTTCATCAAGCCTTCTTTTATACCAAGGCATCATCATTAACAAGGGGTTTTCAAGATTTGGGATTCAATAGCTTCATCATGCTTATTTCATCACAATTATATAATCACATTCATGCAAGCATACAATTAAGCATATAGAAGACTTTACAATACAACCCAACACATATCATTCGCTATTAAGAGTTTACTACGAATAGTATAAAAACCATAACCTACCTCCACCGAAGAATTTTGATCAAGCAAGCAAATTCCCCAAAGCTTTGTTTCCTCTTCGTTTCTCCTCTTTCTCGTTCGATCCTCTATCTCTCTTTGTTCTTTCTATTTTTCTTATTCAAACCCTCTTTCTTTTACCCTAATTAGCATATAATTAAGTATAAAGATGGCAATAATATTCCACTAATTAACTCAAGGTTACCTCTTTTAACCCCCAAGTAATTAGACTTATTAACATTAACCCACTAACTTTATAATTAAAGCAGGAATAGTCCAAAACGCCCCTTAAATTACTTAACAGAAATCCGACCCAGCCTGGGATTACGCAGCCTGTGACGGCCCGTCGCGCCTGCGACGGTCCGTCCTGCTGTTCCGTCACAGAGTTCAGAGACTCAATTCCTACTAAAGGGTCTGTGACGGTCCGTCGTGCCCACGACGGTCCGTCCTCCCATTCCGTTACGAAGTTCAGAGAGTCGATTTCAGTACCCAAATTTCAGAATTCTAAGTGTTTTGGAACGAGACTCCCTCGACGGTCCGTCGTGCCCATGAAGGTCCGTCGTGGGTTCCGTCGTCTCAGCCAGTTTTTCCAGAAATAAAATCTGCTGCTCAAAACGACTAAATAGGTCGTTACAGTCTTTGTCTTTTTTTTTCTATATTAGACTTCTAATTTAGTTTTTTATGAATATTTTATTGTCGTAAGTCTTTATTTTTATTTTGTAATTGTTATATTTTATTATTCAATACAATTCACACACACACTCACATTATTCTAACGTATCTATAAAAATTCACATAAAACACACGTGCGAAGCATGTGCACAGAAACTAGTTTTTAAAAATGTATCAGTTTATCATTTGTACAAGGACTAAATTTCTTTTTCATATTTAATAATATTTCCCTTGTGCTCAATCTTTTTGAAAATCTTGAAATCTTCTACAAAATTTAGGATATTCCAAGCTTTGGAAACGACACTCGAGCACGAAGCGCACAATAATTGATGATGAAGACGAGAGAGAGAGATAGGAGATTGGCTCCTAATTTGAAATGACTACTTTTTTTAAATACTTTATAATTTGTGGGTTTTTTTGTGTGTGTTGATCATATATCGATTAAAATAGTAATTCAAGGGTCACTTTCTTGGTGGGGCAATGGATAACTATTCGAGATGAAAGATTAGTTATCCATTGGGGCAATCAAAAGTATTAATTTTATTCGATTTTATTAAAAATTCCACATAAAAATTATTTTGTGGAATATTGATTTGTTGTGATAATTTTCCAGCTACTTTTCGTCTAGCCAGTTCGTTCATATAGGAGCTTCCTGAAGGGAGTTGGTATTGTTTACAGTGCATTTGCCAGAAATGTGCAGAGGTGGTTAAATATATTGAAGCATTGGGTTCTCCTTGTGGATTAAAATGTTCACGATTACAAGTAGTGTAAGCTCGAGAAGGAGCAAGAATGGAATCTTGGGAATCATGAACATTTTAATCCACCAGGAGAACTCAATGTTTCACTGCATTTAACCACGTCCCCACAGTTCATGCAAGTGCACTATGAATAGTACCAACTCCTTTTAGGTATCTCCTCTGTGAACAAACAGGCTAGATGAGCAGTCATTGTCATTTATAAGAACAAATCAATTCTCCACCATCACCATAGACTGTACTAACTATTAGTTATTTAGATGGTCACTCAACTTATGATAAATGATAATCTTCAAGGGTCTATAATTATCATATCTCGTAAGTTGAGTGACCATCCAAACATCTAGCTCTCAGCTTAACCATAGTCTTATTCATGCAATCGTTTTATTAGATGGGTGCATATATCACACTATCTCTCCCACTTTTTTTCTCTTTTGTCAAACTTGCATTTCACTTTTGCTTTCTCTATGGTCTGAGAGTTTATCATCCTACGTCTAGAGACATTCTCTTACAAAGGTATGCGACATCTTTATCTTAAAGCTTAAGTTATTATAGAGTTGTACATAATTATGTTTTATTGATAAATTCATATTAAATTTGAATCAAATCTTAAATTCATTATACATTGACCAAATCTAATTATAGATTAACTAAGTGGGATTAATATTTAAGACATCAAAATTGTATGACTTAAAGAAAGTTAAAATTACATTTAGGCTAGTCCATTAAGTTGACAGGACAATCCAATCTATGTGTTATTCAAGCCCAATGTAATCTAAAATTAATTGGACCAAAATACACCTAAAACTCTAGCCCGGTCCTATATAAAGGGATTTTCATAATACGACCCCTTTATATAGGTGTGAGATAGGGTTTTAGGAGTATTTTGATCCAAGTAATTTTAGAGGTCGGCCTTGGGTTTGAAGAACATGACTTAGCTTGTATTATCAACCTAATGAACTGCCCAAATGTAAGTTAACATTATTTAAGTCATATAATTTTTTATTAAATATTAATTTGACTGAATTAATCAGTAATTTAACTTGCTTTCAAAAGTTTTTTTTATGATACATTTCAAAAGTCTTTTTTTAGAAGACTTTGTCCTCAATCAAATACTGCCATACAAAATGTTATGGAGGGACTAGTTTCGATGAAGTTTGAGAATAAACTAGTCTGAATATATGTTTTGTTTTGAATGTAACAAATTAAAGTAGGTGAATGATTCTTCTAACCACCTTTACTTTTGTATTCACATTTTCAATTGCTTGATGATTGTAAAGATATGACACTGAAATAACTCAATCCAATAGCTAGTGGATAAGGGAAGATTGTCTAAATCCATTTAAACAAACCACTCGTCTATACCATGTTGCCACTCTAACACTCCCTCACATCCAGTCCTATTTAGAGCGTTGACGGAAGTCCAAACAGTAATGAACCTGATTCTAATACCGTGTAAAGGATACCTATGTTTAACTCATTCTCAAAAACTAGCTCATGGGCAGAGAACTGTTCAAGTCCATATATAATCAAACCACCGATTCATTCCTCAACAAAAGTAGGTTTCTAACCAACTCTAACAATATTTTGTATGTGATATAATAATAATAATAAGCACTATTTATTATTGCATAATTCTGTTCTAGTTATTACTTATTTGCTCATTGAATATAAAGTTTAGGTTATGTGCAATTGTGGTAACTATTTTTGAGAGATTTGAGGCAACAACATGGGGTGTACTAGGCAAATAGAATCGATAAATTGAGTAAAATCGCAGGAAAAATTCAATTTTCCATTTAGTATGGTTGATCTGACGTCGAAAAAAGGACCACTCTAGGTTTTTGTTTGATATTGAAAGATAAAAAGTCAAATCGAACTCAAATCACACCGACATAAAATAATATTAATGATATATTCAACATTTTTAATATATTTTAAATTCATTATATTGTTTTCACTATTTTGATGTATTATTTCAAATGTTGGCATGTAAATATTTTGTTTTGTACTCAGTTCGAAAGTTCAATTATATTGTTCTAGTTTTTCAGATCGGAAGTTATGATCTAATTTGTAATTTTATGTTTTATATTCAATTTGACGGCATGCTGTAATAATATAAATTATACAAATTGAATGTTCATATATCAATGAAACTATTTTGTGTTCATACGATATTACGATTTTTTAAAGATTCTTATTCGTTTAATAATTTTAAATTCTAGCCTATCATACAAGTCTGTGAAAATATATCTGATATGTTTCTTAATCATTGTATAATTATAAAAAAACATCGAAAATAAAAAAATCCAAAGAATCGACTAAAAAAATAAATAAAAAAACATAATTTATATTAGTTTAATTTGATTTTAGATTTAACAAACCAACATAATTGATTTCATTAATTTTTAATTAGAAAAACTCAATCATACCGACCTATGTACACCCTTAGGACTGTTAACGTTATTTTAGGTTGTTGCTAGTTCTAACCATCATATTTCCATTCTTCCGTGAATTAATTATTGGGTATGTAGTCTTATTTCTCTTTTTGTATTTTGATTGGTGGATACGTTGGGTTCTTATCTTGATAAGATGTCAGTGGTTGTGATTGTAGAGGCTTGTAGAGGTATTTGTGACTCTTATAAACTCTGGCTTGATAGGCCTTGTATTACACTTTTTCTTATATTTTTAGTGTTTTCAAATATTGCTTCTTCTTTTGGCTTGCTTGGCTTTGATGGCACATACAAAATGTTTTTTTTTTTTGTTTCAGTCAATTCACTTGGTCAACTGAGGCACTATATGTCAATTGCGGTTCTATAAATTTTAGGTATGCCAAATATATTGTAATTTTGCGAAACATTCGCTACACACCAAATGATATCCAAAAATCTTTAAATGTCGAAATACTTCAAAATTATCCGGAACATATAAGTTTAGTTTGGTCGACTCTGATGAACTTAAGGTTACTAATTCCAGTTCGAGTGATTCAAACGACTCTTGATACCCTTAGGAACCATATCACCTATACCTACTAGTCAAATTAAATAAAGCTATGAAAAATCTAAAATAAGAATAATTAGTTTTAAAAGTCAAACCAATTGATTGGGTCATTAATTTAATTTATGTATTCTTACTCTTTTTTTTTGCCTTGCCCAAATCCTTTATCAAATCTCATACTTAGCTGCTCATTCTATCAATCGACCACAACACCATCCATCAATCATCACTAGAATTTTTATCGGCATCTTACGAGATTCAATAAGTTAGTGATAACTTTGTTATTTTCAAATCATGAACTTGCCTCTACTTCTCATGGAATTGCATCTATTTCTGGATGCAAGTGTTAATTCTGATCGGGGTAATATTGTCACACTTTAGGTGATCCATCCGGTGCTTACTTATATAAAAATTGAAAACTTTCAAATAAGCTCCCGTACCACATGTAGAATTCATTTATGTACATACAAAGTGCAAATTAAAAAGAGAGTTGTGTTGGTTTGTCACGACCGAAAATGATTCGTGAGTGGCACCCACACTTACCTCCTAAGGTAGGAGAACCAACACATCTAAACCCCAACATATACCAATAGTTCAACTATAAATAATATAAATAATGCGGAAGCTCCAAAAGATACTGAGCAACCAATTTAAATAAGTTTCTAAAGTTTAATACTTATCATCCCAAAATCTTATAGTCATCACATCAATGACATCTAATCTCCAATACTAAGTCTAAGAATATCGAATACACTAAAATAAATGAACAAAATGGTATGTGTCCGAAAGTATAGGACATCATGTCATGACCGAGAGAATCCAACACGAGCTTGAATGGATAGCTCACCCTGGAACTTGATATGCTGAAGGCTGCCTAGAACTGAGGGAAATCAGAAATCATAGGTACACTCGCTGCATTTCATAAAAGGAAAACTTAGAAGAAAACAAGTAGGGCTCAGTACGAGGCAACATGTACTGACTAAGTATCACCGGTCAACCCAAAATAGTAACTAATATACGAAGAATAATAGTATGAACTCAACTATAACACTTAACATGTGAGAAGCAACAAACAACATGAACAAGTGTCAATAACAATAAAGTAAGCACGTATTAAGTCAACGGTATCAAGATCACAGATGAGGACTCATGCCTCCAAACCAAACCATTTTGGGAGTTGAGTTCTTTGAGATTGAGTATCTTCCATTAATTCAACATATTTTTCCTTTAATATTATCGTGTCGGAACTTGACACTCCGATCCAAGAATAACGTGTCGGGACGTGACACTCCGATCCAAGAATACCGTGTCGGAACGTGACACTCCGATCCAAGAATACCATGTCGGAACGTGACACTCCGATCCAATAATATCATTAGTTTATCATTTAGTATCACCACTTCTCCATTCGTTAATAATGTTTCATCGAGCTTTCTTTATTCAAGGCATCACTTTGATAGAGATGGTTTAAGATTATACATTCCACGGTCTCGGGATTTCAGACCAACTACAAAACACATGACCAAGCCACACAATCACACAATCAAGTACATAGAAAACTTCACAATATCATTCAATGCATTTCATTCACTATTAAGAATTTACTATCAAATAGAATAAACCATAACCTACCTCCACCGAAGAACCGAAGTCAAAGCAAGCTACTTTCCCAATACTTTTCCTTTCCTCAATGCCTCCGAACCTTTCCAATCTATCAAGCATATATACATAATTTATAAGTTTTCAAGAGCCTATAAATACTCATATTATTTTATGTCTAGCCCACACCAAAAACATACTTAATTATATCATTAATTTCCTAAAGTTCAATCCTAAGGATAAGGGTTAATTTCTCCCATTAGCATAACTTTAACGATATTTGATTAATTCAGTACACCTAATATTTAATAATCTATCTCAATATATATAAATTTAAATTATTATATAATAATAATAAGAACCATTTAAAATCAGAAACTTACTAGTTTGCAAAATCAGAAACTCACTAGTTTGCAAAATCAGTAGCATACTACGGAAATAAATGAAGGAACTAACCTTTCAATATATATGTGTTATCACACCATGATCATTATCCAATGATTATATCATGGATACTTTTAAGCAATATTCCCCAAATTCTTAAGGATAACAGTAGTCATAAGAAAGGTATTGAATTTAATATCACAATTTCTAATTCTCTTCTTTAATTCTTCCCACTCAACTTTAATACTATAATAATGTCTTCTATACCTAATTTCCCTATACACAATCATAATATAATAAACATAATAATATTAATCTGCAATAATCACATCTACAATCCAAAGCCGCCACCACTCAACTTACACTACATGTATCCCTAAATATTTGATATTGCACCACATGCAAACGCCTAATGGTATCTTTAAGCCATCAAATATTAACTAACGAAGTTGAAGAATGAAGTTACCTGGGTATCGGTTTTCACTGGTAGATGCCGCAGCCCCAGGTAAGGTTTCTCTACCGTAAATCTTCTTGTTTAGTCTTTTAATTATTTAGGGTAAGAAAATTACCAACTATTAATTAAATAATTACTAAACCCTCTAATTTATTGTAATTCATGGTCCATATGGTAATTTAATTAAATATTTATGGATTTAGTTCATTAATTACCAACTAGTAAAACAATTAAAATCACTCCACTAAATTTATAATTGTAGTTAAGAATAGTCTAAAATATTCATTTAAAATCTACCGGAAAGTATTTTAAGAAATAAATTCTCTATCGCTTAAAACGACCAAAAGAGTCATTACAGTTGTGGCTAGGTCAATGATTACATCTTTTATCAAAGAGTAGTGAGGCACCAAATTATAGACCCTCCAACCATACTATACTTCTTTTCATAATATATTAAGTTGTTGATAAATGGGATAGGCTCCACTTTTGTCCCCTCATCCTCCAAAAGTTTGGACAGTTCCATCCTTATTAAAGTCTATCAATAGTATGTTTTCTAGGTATATACTCATCACTAATACCCTTAGGGGTCGTTTGGTTTGAATATAAGTTTTCATGGGATTAGTTATGTTGGGATAGGTTATGCTAGGATAAGTTATATTGGGATTAGTTATGCTGGACGTGGCTGGAACTCCAAAACCATTGTTGCCCCCAAGCGAACCCTTGGCCTGGCTTACTTAATTAGGGAAAGACTTAAATACAAGAAATAGTCTCAAAATGTAAATCATGAAATCACTTGAAGAGATATATGCTTATCAAAAAGGAAACTCAAGTCCTAAAATATGCAACTGAAAAAAAAGAAAAAACTAAAAACTATAACTACTCATCTACAAATCCTCTAAACAAAGAGGGATGTCATGAAAAGACCAATGATCATCCTAACTATTGAAATACTAAACAGTATGAAAAATGATCCTCCAGAAAGCAAGGAGGATCACCAACTGACTCTGAGTTCTCAACTGGATATGTGAGGCATTGGATGTTGATACTGGTTACTTGAATATGCATCATATTACGATGCAGACCAACTGGCATCAGTGCATTGAATGTACGAGTGTGCGAGGGGAAAATTAAAAATAACATAAGCTTGAAAGAAATCTGAAAGGAACAATTACCTTTGCTTTACTCAACTCATGAATACTCAACTCAAACGCAAAGTAAAAACCACAACAAATATGCAGCTTATACAAAAAATTTAAAATAGTATATGATAAATAAACATGTTAAAGTAATTCAATAACAAATTAATTACATAAATATAATACTATGAGAGTTTCTCTAATCGACAACCACCATTATGAGCGTAAGTGATGATATCACGTCTCGGCCACAGTGCCAGAACTTTCCTAAACTTTGTCGTCATATAGAACGCCTCAACTCAATTGATAAACTAGTAAATGCTAAAACGCACTAAGGTGTCATCTAAAAAGTATGACCCCTTCTACCCATGATGACCACATGGTTTATGCAGACTTGAGTTATTATGAACTATTTCTCATATCATCGCTAAATACTACTCAAAAACTATCCTTAGCTCATATGTTTGTAAAAACAAAACTCTTTCTTTGATTTGAGATAATTTCTCAAAACTCAGCTTACAAGATCTCTTAAAGATCGGTGCTTCCGCTCCTGTCTAAATGTGAAAACATTTAATTCTTGGGAATACTTAGTTCCCACATAACTTTTGAAAAAATGAACTCAACTCGTTAATCTTTTCTTAACTAAGACAGCAAGTCTTAAAAACAAAGTACAACGTTTGTGAAAGTCATTCGAAGAATTCTTTGAACTCAACTTGATTTGATTCTTAATTTTTCTTGAATTAAATTATGGATTCAAGGCTCATGATCTCATGTTTATGGAATATTTCATGATATATAGACGTACCTTAGAGCATAGTAATCGACTAGAAAACATAGGTACTAGGTACCTTGCTAGGGAACCAACAAGGAAAGAAGTGGGAAAAGGTGGAAGAACTGGCGTCCCTGGCGCTCTAAGAGGCGCGGGCGTCAGCCTTAAAATTTAAGAGACAAACTTGGATATCTGGTGCGGCACCCCAGAGGTCAAACATTGGAGCCTCTGTTGGGGCATTCTGGCAATGGTGGAGCCCCAGTCTCCCACCTAGGTGAATTTTGACTTTTCTCCTTTGTTTTTCAACTCTAAAACCTCTAATTTCACTTAGTTCTTTCTCCAGACACTTAGAATCAACTAAATAATCAATATGTGTCAGATTTTACTCGAAAAAATACCTAAAATCATGAATAAAACTCAAGAAACTTTAACAACAAGGACCCACAAGCTTTTAAACAAATTATCATCAAGAACTCACAATATTTGTTTTAAAAACTACAAAACTTCGTTGAATTGAATCATAATTGGCGTGTGGGTTTAGTGACCCAATGCTAGATTCTGACATACATATTAGGGATCACCCCTTGACGTAATCCACAAGCTTTTCTTAAAGATCTTGATGATTCTTGCTCATTCTTGTCTTCTCTCCTCTTCTTTTCTCTTCTTTTCTCTTGATAATATATCATCCTTGTTTGAATCTTCTTTTGAGCAAAAACCAACATGATTTTTTCACTTAGATATGGATAGCACCTTATCAGAGCAATTACACCATATTCCATATCACTCTAATAAAGAAAACATGTCTTGGTTCTTTAGCCTAATTTTGCGTTTGCCAGCAGTAATTACTTCACATTCAATATTTCCTCGCAAAGGATCATCATCATCAATATTCCCAGAGTTGACCCCATTTATATCTCTTGAATGTCAGACCCACTGACTTCATGAAATCAACTCTTACTATAAGATGGATCAAACCAATCATCTTGGTAACCATTTGTTCATTCTAGTTTTGATAACTTGTTTGGGACCTTCCTTTTCAAGACATGACGTCCTTCATGAGGTATACCATTGGAAATCATTGCCAGATATTTGGTGTCCATCATATTATTGTTTCTATGGTCTGAATCAAACTCCATGGGCTCATGTAATATAGAACTCCTTTAATAGTAAAATTACATGAATCAGACAATGGCTATACTCAGAGTTATCTATTTGGATGGTCACTCAACTTACAATAAATTATAATCACAGTACCCCGAAGAATATAATTTACCATAAGTTATGATATGGGATTAATGTTCGCTACTTGAAAAGGACATTGTGTCACGACCCAACCCACCGGGTAGTGCGAGCACCTACTCTAACACCTAAGTAGTATACCCTCAATTCCCAACAATTTAAAACATATGGGAGATTAATTAAAACGGAAATTACAGAAGTTTCCATCGGATTTTATAACTAAAAGTATTATAGAATCTCAATTAAAGCTTCCAAAGTAATTAACACCGGTAAGGATCTAGTCTAAACATGCACAAGATATTCTAAGAATATACGATACAAACACAATAACAGGGACACAACTCCCACCGTACGAATGGAAAAATAGAAGTTGCTGGAGATCTTCTTCGTCTTTAACTAATGAAACATCAATGACCTTGCATCCACACTATGCCAAAAAGGCTTAACAAGAGTAGTATCAGCAAAAAAGCACATGTACAGGTAGGCATCATCTGTCAATTTGACACCCACCGCATATTAAAAGAAACCAAGTAGTAAAAACATTTTATAACACCCATCATTTCTCCACCTTTTACCATTTTTTTGATTACCTCAAAATTACACTAGTAACTTTGCAACAAACTTTTGTCTCTGTCAACCTTGTTACTAAGTTCTTGATCATAGCTTAAACGTTCTTACCATAGAAGAATCCCCAATTACCACTACCGGCATTTCGACTACTACTCTCGACATACCCTTGCTTTTCCAAAGTCACCGCTCAACCATTGACCACATGGTACACTACATCAAGGCTTCCCAATGATTAACCACAAATTTCTTTCCCAAGGTAGGATTTTACTATGTATTTACCTCCACACACACTGTCGCACTTCTATGCTTCCAATAATAAAACCATCCCTCTACCTTAATCAATAGAATCTCTTGCTCCTTTGGTCCCCACTTACCGTATCACCTCAGGATTTTGGCTCGATTCTTCCAAATTTGTTCAACAAACGAGAAACATATCGGTTTACTCAACCTCACGAAGTAACCATATATAGTTTACCATAGAACATGTAAATACAAAAACAATATATCATTTCACAATCCAAACAATACACATATATCACAAGCCAATGATCCTCCCACTGAACCCAAACCTAAGTTGTTAGTGTATCAGTACATGGTACTCAATCAAATGTTTATTCCTACACGTGGCAACTAATCCCATATTTATGAGGGAATATCTGATCCAAGTTAGTGTGTCGGAATGCAAACTCGATCCATTCCATATGCTACAATCACAATCACAATCACAAGTATATTCTCAAAATCGTACAATCAGATCATAAATATTAGCATAAGATGTTCATATATCCTTATTATCATTAGTGTAATCACGACTGAAACATTCCCATACATACATGCATTACAATGAAGCCAAAACAAACCTATACTCACAATCATTAAATCACAACCATCACCTAACCCTAATCCTAGGGTGAGGTTTTCCCATTTATGATGCACATCCTTCACAACTGCTAGAATAAAAAACATAATCATCCCTTAATTTTGTGCACGAGGTCGTATACAATAATTCTACATACGGTTTGCATTACACTACGCAGCGAGCATAGCCTTATAACTACTGAATTAATACTAGCCTACATGGGTGCCAAGCGTTCACACTGGATCATAGGTGAATCTCTAGTTTCCGGATGACAAGATGGTGATCTCTATCAAAAATCCACAATCCATTGATCTTCTTACTCTAGAAATCTCCTCCTCTTTTCTTCCCAATCTTACTGAAGCTTTTTGGGGCTTTTTAGGATGGTTTAAGTCTAAATTAGATATTCTTGGATGAACGAGAAAAATAGGATTCCACGTTATTTAAATTGTGTCTCTCCTATCCTGCTCTAGTGATATCTTCCCCGTTGTGGCGTTGACGCACTTGCAGCATCTGGCCCGCCCTGACTAGATATGGCCCTAGTATTTTCCCAAAGTTTTGTTTCGCAAAATAATGACGGTTTGGGTCGTTATAATACATACCAATTTACTCTCCCCCGAATGACAAGAGCACGGATGATCACACGCTCTATTTTGGAGTAGTTCTAAACTACTGAATGGTCCATTACGAAAACCACGACGGGTGGTGCTTTTTGAGTATTTAACAAACAAAGTTACTATACCTAAGAGATCAGAAGAAATTTAGATCAATATACAAAGAAAGAACGCGTCCATTTTCATAGCCTGACCCCGCCATGGTGGTAGCCCTTCCCTTGTGGCGAGAAATCTCCCACTGCAGCGGCAGATCAAAAACAGTACAAGGGTAAATAAGGAATGGTTTCCTCATATTCACCCTTTTCTCACTCAATACTCTCAAAATCCTCTCAAACACCTCACTCAAAATGTCAAACTCAAGGTAATTCTAATGTTCCTCACGCTCCTTACTGTAATACTTGATTAATAAAAATTGCATGCTACTATTTAATCGATTAGAAATGGTGTTTGGGCTAGATTTGAAAATGAACATATGTTGCTATTTTGAAGGGTCTCTTGATATAAAAATCGGATTAGGGCATTATTTATGGGTCATTTTGATGAAATAATTGCATATGTTTAGTTTCTAGGGTAATTAATATACTCCAATATGATGAAATTCTATAAAAATAGAGATTATGGGATAAAAGATGACATGAGCGCGCCTGGAGTTCTTCCCAAATAAAGGCCTCTCTAACGACCTTCATCCTGCTACGACAGCCTCCATAAACCCTCCCTAGCGGGATTTTTGCCACTGTGGCGGGACTAGGGAAACAGTAGCCTGGGTCCCTTTTTTAAGACTTCAAAGTCTTTATCCCCTTTTCCCAGCAAATGTGCGATCCCATGGAGTTCTAATGTATATTTTTCAAATTTTGTAGGTATCTCTAAATGATTGGTGCTAACGAGGACAATCTACCTTTCCTTTTTTTTTCTGATATTGACAGTTGGGAGAGGCTTCATGATTACCAGAACAACAAATTCTATTGCGAGAGGGGATTTGTTTTAGTTAAGCTGGAGGATTATGAGCCTGCCTTTTATGCTTGCCTTATGGAGTTTGGATGGGCTCCATCGACTGAGGATCACATGCCTCACGTGCAGACTGGGTGAGGGAGTTCTATGTTATCCTACCCACCTTCCACTGGGACGATTCCCATTCTACCATTTGTATTTGGGAGTCAACATCCCAGTGAATGCTACTTCTATTAATGAGGTACTAGAGGTGCTCAAGGTCTGAAATGAGGAGTACGAGGCCAAATTCTGAGAGATGAATTGTTCGGTTGAGAGATACGCTGGTGGAGCCTATGTGCCGTGATAGAATCTATTGGCCAACTAATGAGTGTATCACTAGCATAGACTGGTCACCGTATGCTAAGAGATGGTTTCACTTGATTATAAGAAGGATTCGCCCGTCCAGCAACCACACAGACGTGACATTCCTATGGGTTTTGGTGGTGACATGCGTGGTGAAGGGTAAATAGGTGAATGTCGGGGAACATACCATTTAGAAATGGAAGATTTTCTACCGAGTCAACAAAAAGTCCGTCTTCCTACCCGGACTCGTGACTACGTTGTGCAAGTAGGCGAGAGTACCCCTTTTAGATGATAATGATGTACTTCCTATAGAACCCCCCCCCCCCCCCCCNCCCCCCCCCCCTCACCCTCTTTTGGTTAGATAAGGCTATACTTCTAAGAGCAAGAGGAAAAGGACCTGCAGATACAACAATAGACATATGGTGGTGGATTTAGACGATGAGGGAGGTGATGACTCATGTTCCACCTGGTCCCAGCCCCTAATTTCAGGTGCACGGGTCGAGGAAGACCTGGCAGCCATCCGCAAGAGGTTGCGTCACTCATTTGTTGTCACCTCTACGATTTTACCCAAAACTTCCCTAGAGGTCAAGATGCTCTATCACGAGCTACGCCAGAAGAGAAAGAAGGGTCTAGAGAGGGATCATTTGTTGGTCTAAATATGGAAGACCGTGACGATAATTTTCACTTGTGTTGCCCTTGGATAGGATATTTCCTTGACAAAGAAAGGATATTTCATGAATTTCACTTTCATGGATGAGGTCATGAACGACCTGGTGCCCTTGGAGGAGTCAGATGTTTACAACTCCCATCCCAGAGTCCTTGATTAGGTTTTTTCCCTTCTTGGGCTTGTAATGAACAAGCCATTCTTTTCCTTTTCCCTTATATTTTTGTTAGCACATGGATGTTGTTTTTTCTGTTGTGTATTGAATCTAATAATTAATTTTGAATTGTTTATATCTCAATTCAATTGTTAAGAACTGATTGAATATACAAGGATAAGTCCGGATACGATTCTGTCATGACTCAAGTCTACATTGTGGATATGGCCGGCACTCGAAAACCTTTGTTTGTCCCAATGTGAACCCTCATCCCGACTGACGCAAGACTAACTCAAGCATACGAAGCTTAAAACTAAATAAATTTCACAAAACTGAAAATACAAAAGTTGGACTCAAATGATAAACTCTTAATAAAATAGTATATTCAATTCGTCATAAAATATGCAACTTATGTCATTAAAACATTCAACAAAATAAATTATACGAACTTCTCAACTATACTAACTATCTATGAATCCTCTAAATGACAAAGATGGAAGCCGACACAAGACCCACGACATTCTGACTATAGTGAAAAGTAAATGAAATCCTCCGAAAACAAAGAGGCTCACCATAGCTAACTCGAACTCCTAGATGTATCAACGAAGCTCCTGTTGATGATCCTGAATATATGTGTCTGCATCATGAAATGATGTAGGCCAAATAGTTTAGTATACAGAATGTACGAGTATGTAAGGGAAATTCTAAAACAAAATTATAATCTTGAAATTGATAAAAAGGAAACATACTTACTTATTTTAAACTAACTTCAACTGAACTCAACTCAACAATAAGATACTCAACTCAAAGATTAGATATTCAACTCAAATATTAGATACTCGACTTTAGGTACACAACTCTAGATACTCATGTCAATGTAAGGCAACAATACACATTCAATATATGGAAAGATTTTACAACGATTGAAAGCAACTCAGTGTATTGAAGAGTACAATAACAACTCAATGTATATATAATAAAATATAATATAACTTTGTAGGAGTTTCTCTAACCTACAACCACCTCTATGAGCCTAAGTGATGATATAGTGTCTTGACCACTTTGTCAGAATTTTCCTATACTTTGTCGTCATATAGAACGCGTTAACAAAGTGGATCAACTAGTCTATTCTAAAAACCACGCAATAAGTCATCTAAAAAGTATGATCATTTACTCCCCATGATTACTACATGATTTAGTAGACACGAGTTATTTGAATTAATTTCCCTATATGAGTGCCCAATAATACTCCATAAATATACTTAGCTCATATGTTTGTTAAAACAAAACTCTTTCTTTAGTTTGAGATAATTAATCAACACATAGCTTAAATGTTATCTTGGAATTGATGTTCCCTTTCTTGCTTAAATGTGAAAACTTTTTAAAATTCTTTGGGAATACATGGTCCCCATATACTTATTTGAAGAAAATGATGTCAATCTTTACTCTTTAGTCAACTCAATACTTAACTCTTAAAACAGAGTTACAACGTTTGTCAAAGACTTCTTAAAATATAATTCATGCTGAATTATGGACGTGAACGAATCAATGCAAGGTTTTCAGTAACCATAGATAAAACTCAATATTTGGAACTCAAGAAATCAATGATACGACTCATTTCAAGAATGCTCAACTCAAAGGTTCATGCAAAATTATAAGCATGAACTACTAAACTCAATGACTCAAAGATACTTCTCATATCAAGACTTTTGATTTATAAGGTTCATGCAGAATTATGGGCATGAACAATTCAACTCAAGGACTTCAGGGGTAACATGCAATAGTCCAATGATTATAAATATAACCTCATAGTGTATTAAGAAGATACTAATCCTCTCAAATGTTCTCAACTTATGAAGTTCATAAGAAATTCGTGGGCATGAACAAATCGACTTGAGGATCTACGAAACAACATGGAACTCTTGAATACAACTTTTAATTCTCATACATGCTTCCTCTGCAATTAGATCAAAATTAATAGTTGATCGGAAAGAATTCACAGTTGAACTGAAAGACTTTTTTGAACTCTAATCTTATCTCTCTCTTGAGTTTGAATTATGAATTTAAGGTTTATGTTTCATGATATGAAGGATCTTGTAATTATAAAGTAAACCCATAAATACATTATCCTCACTCTCATGTTCACTTAATCGAGTCTTGAAACAAGTTATTAGAATTTGTAGAAGACTCCTCAAAAAATCCATAGGGGCAATCTTAAAAGACTCGAAAGAACTCTCAAGAAATAAATCTTAGCTCTAGCTTGAATTTGAATTATGAATTCAAGGTTATGATTTGTAGTAAGAAATATATCTTTATTTTAAGGAGTGTTTTCAGATAGTTAAACTTGAGAAACAATCAAGAAATCATTGTTTGGAAGTAAGTCACGACACAAGCTTCATTTTACTATTTGGTCGTGCATTAACTTTTGTGGCAGAGAGGTCCTTGACCTCTCCGAGAGGCAAAGAAAATTTATGTGAAAGGGGAAGGCACGTCCGCGATGCGGAGCACGATTTCACATTCCCTGACTTTTTCCTTCTTTGTTTTCTCACCCCAATTCTCCTAAATTTAATTATTTTTTTCTCAATCCATCTTTACATTTAGATACCCAACACATGAACACAAGAAACTACTCATACACAACTCTAAAATTGACATGATTTAATCAAGAACTCAACAATCTCATCTAAACTCAAGAACTAAAGACAATTTCAAGACCTTAATTAAAGATCATCATACCTTCAAGTTTCTAAAACGATTTTAGAGCTGCAATTAACATGATTGGTGTGTGGATGAACCAACCCAACACTATGCAATCTTACATACATGAAAAAACCATCTTAGTGAAGAAGTTTAAGGAAAATCTGGGAAGTAGAACCCTTGCCTTGCGTTTCTTTAATTTCTTGAGCATAGAATTTTGGAGTGAATGAAAGGGTCTGATTTGTGAAAATTGAATTTCTACACATCTAGGTCAATTAAGATGAACTCCTAAGAGTTTTAAGTACCAACATACCCTTAAAGAAATAAATAAAACGAGTTGGGAGTCGGAATGATTTTTCAGCAGGCAATGAGGTGTGTATTGGCTCTGTAACGCGTAACCATCATGGAGTTGCTGCTAGGTTTTTGCGTGGTAGTAAATCAATCATAACTTACTACTCAGAGCTTGAAATTTAGCAAACTTTAGAGCTTTTGAAAGAGGACTCGAAGATCATGCATTATTTATCTTGTGGCTCACCTAATTCATCTTGTACTAAGATTTAAGATTATTTGCATTTGACCCTAAACATTGAGAAAAACATAGGAATGACTTGAATGAACTCTCTTTAACTCTTGTCGAAACAGGAGGTGTTACTTCTAGTGACCTTAACACAGAGGAAAAACTGAAATTACTTAGTAGAAACTTACTCACTACGAAGAATGGTTTGAGTACTAGCTCAAAAATTTTGTGGGTGTTACAGACTCAGGGTCTATATATGTGATTTGGAAAAAATAAGGGAGACGGGGCCTATATTCTGTCTAAACCCTAGCACACTCTGGCAGGAGGAATCCCGCACTAGCTGCCTCATCTTAGCAGGAAAATACTACCCTAGCGTCCCTGACGGAATGATTTTCTCGTGTTCTACTATTTTCTATATCTCCCTTAGATTCCCGGGCTATAATTAGGCATTTAGGATAATCGTTCCCAACCCCGATTCAACCCAATCATACACAGCTCAAAATCCCTTTACATAACTTCAACACCACAACACACCCCTCCACAAGATACACCCAGACATTCACATGGTTATTAGACAGGTGTAGGACACATCCAAATCTCATTTACGAATCACATCGTAGATTATATAGGTCCTTGCCTCAAACTCAGTCATGACTTCTCCTTTTTGACAAAAAGTTTTTTCACGAAACTCAAGTAATTAGACCTTGCACAATTCCAACACTTTGGGCTAGAAGTTGCACATGTCAAGATTTAGACAAGCAACACTGTGCGCATAATCATAACAAAACATAAAAGTGAAAACACATTTCACATCATCAATTAGTTTAGACAACAAAATCACACCTCCACAGACAAGTTCAAATTATTAGTTGATTCGCATCCATAGATGACAATCACCAATCATCCATGTTCTCGTATAACCTCTAAGGCCAGATTCCAATCGGAACCTTTTCAATTTCGATTTACCTTGCTCCTGTTCCTTCAGTCATAACTACGACATCTATCTCAATTTGTTGCGATACCAATTGGAATCGATAAATACCAATTAGACCCAACTCATATCACAAGCAAAAAATCTCACGAAAGCATCAACGAAATGAAACAACTTTATAGAATAATTTTCTAGATATCTGAAGACTAGATGTGGACGTCATCACACCAATCTGCAAGAATCTGTTCCACATTTTGCTCTCATACGGGGAGACTAGTAACATAGGCTCTAATACAAACTTGTCACGACCCAACCGACAGGCTCGTGTGGACACCTACTCTAAAAATTTAGTAGGATAACCCTAGATTCCCTACAATTTAAAACATGCTTAAGGTTAAAGAAAAACAGAAATAAAACAAGTTTCAAAAATATTTTATAACTAAAGGTAGTCACGACCCAAAAAAGTCCGCGAGTGGCACCCACACTTATCCTACTATGTGAGCGAACCAACCAATCTAAACCCCAACATTTCAACCATGAATAAACAGAATGTAATGCGGAAGACTTAAAACTCATTAATGAAAATCGATTAAACAACTTCTAAAAACTCAATAC
>NC_028643.1:19838899-19974943 GCF_001406875.1 Solanum pennellii
AAAACGAGTCGTTAGTGACACTCACACTCAACCTCCTAAGGTGGCGAACCAAGGAATCCAATACCCCAACATATATCAATAATTCAACTACGAATAACCAAAAAAATGCGGAAGCTCAAAACTTATTAAAGTAACCAATCAAATCAATCTCTACAATCTATTATATGTCATTATCAAAACTTGAAAGTCATCCGATCAAGTACATGACGTAGCTTGTGTTAGGTCCATTATGCCTACAAAGGGTGGTGAAAGAAATTTTAGTGAAATAGTATGGATCCAACATCCCTTTGAAAATGTGGAGCAGCTTAATCATATATTTAGTTTGCATCTGTTCCTCCCTATATGTAGGCAGAAGTGTGGTTCCTCTGGGTTGTCCTCTATTCTTGTTAGGCCTACACCAAAATTTACTTTGTCTGGACTATTGGTATCGTCTCCTTGTTTGAGGAGTGGCAATCCATCATATGGTCTATCCTGGTAACTAAAATCTATACGTACCAAGCAATAGTGTAGCATGGTCAATTTCTTCCACATGCAACCGTTCTGTTGCAGCAATACAACAATCATTGACGTTCTGTCTTCTATAGCTGATATCCTCCATTTCAACTGATGAAAAGGTCTTGGCAAGACTATCTGTTGAATTGCCTTGCACATGCAGTTAACTACTGTATCAGCAGATGCCTAAGGTCTATAGATGATACCTATGCCATCACACACTACATCAAAATAATTAATTCACTAAATATGTATTTTTTAAGCTGCAATTACCACTCTTTGTATATGTTCCTAAAGTCTTTAGGGACATTGGTTCTAATGACACTAAACTAATGCCGGTAAAGACTTTAACGCTCTTTATTATTCTTAATATTTATTGCCACTAAAATTTATTTGTCATAGTGAAATCGCCCCTTGATATGCAAGTCAGGTGTAGATGGCGATGATTTTAGTTTAAAATATTAAAGTCCGTGGGCGTACCGTAATCAAACTGATGAAAGGACAAAGGGAAAAGTATGCAGCGATTACACTAAAGAAATGCTCAGTAGCAACCTTCCTGATCCTTTTTCCAACAACATTTAACATGCTTTCTAAAATAGATGACGAAATACTTGAAGTTTAATTTCCACCATCTTGTTGTTTCCCTTCTTTCATCTTACACTGGAAGAAGCCTCTGATTGCAAAACAATTTAGAGATGTTCCAACAGTAGAAGGATCGTAGTGTGGTGGATCCATCTTTAAAAAGGCTTTCCAGCCCCACCCCTCGGGTGCAAAAGTACGAGGTGTATATGAGGTTATAGTACACGGCCTGTTCCACTATTGATCAGAAGATTCAATATCAGCTGATTTGGCGACTTTCTGCGCTAGCGAAAATCAAAATCAACAATTTCTGTTTAGAACAAAACTTGAAAAATCCAGCTTCTTCAACCAGTGATCGATCTTATCTACTGAACCAAACTTGAAAAACTCAGCAAGCAACCAACGATATCTTGCTTAGAACTAATACATTCTGAAAACGATACTATTTTATTTTGTTTTGGTTTTACTAAAAAATAACTGCACAAATAACCAAACCAAACCGACAAATTAGAAATTTAAATTAATTATTTATATATTATTTATAAATAAATATAAATACTTTGTAATTAATTTTACAATATTCTCAAGCCTAACACTTAAATTTTAGCTTAATTACAATCCTAAGTCCAATTCCATCAAAATTTATTACCTACCATATCTTTCATAAGATAGTCACACACTTTCTCTTAATTTAATAACTTTGTTCGTGTAATGATAACTCTAGTATTGCTTAATTGTTTAATTGAACCAACAATAACTCTTCTGTAGATTATTCATTTACTATATGTTTTTTTAATCAAGATACGTATGTCCTAAAAATTTATTACTTTCAAACCGAAAAAATCAGAAAATATTGAACCAAACCGAACCAAATCGTAAATAACCAAACCAATCGTTATTTTTTTCATTTGGCTTGGTTTGGTTTTAGAAATTTAAAAAACCGACTAAATTTGTTTGATTTTGATTTTAACCAATAACCGATCCAAACGGACCCCCGAACACCCCTATATGGTATATTATAGAACTTGTATCATGATATAAAGTATTAAGCTTTTTTTATAAAAAAAACTGATTGATTAATAAAATTTAAAGTATTATTTTATAGAATCTTTAATTTTATTTAAGACCAATTTATGATCAATTAGTATTTTCTTATCTATTTTTATAAAGCTAGAAAGGAGTGTATCTTGTTACATAACATTTTTCTAGATTAAAATGCACAAAAAATAATTGGAAACTCATACTTAAAATTTTTTACTCAATATAAATACACATGTAATCATTTAAAATTTATTTAAATATAACTTTATTAAATAATTCAAATTATATTAAATTTATAAATATATTAGTCCAAATAAATATTATGGATTAATATAATTAATTTAATATTTAAACTTAATTAATATGAATCTAATTAAAGTCCGCTCCATGAAGCCCATACGTCATGTCACTTAAATCTTATTGGCCGAAGGGAGCCTATTCTGATTGCAACTTCTCTATTCTAAAACTATAAATAGGGGTCTCATCATTCATAAAAAGAGGACCAAGAATTTTTAACAAGAAGCTAGAGAAAACTCGTGGATCAAAAGCTGCAGATTTCTCTACAAGTTCAAGAATTCAAGCATTCAAGTTTCAAGAACGATAAAGATCAAGAATGACCAAGATCATGACCGCCGGATTCAAGATCAAGCTCGAAGCCCTTGGATTCAACTAGAAGTCATGATCAAGATAAAGTTCAAGTTCAAGTTCAATTTCAAGATCAAGAGAAAGTTCAAGTCAATATCAAGTCCAAGTCCAAGTCCAAGTTCAAGATCGAGATCAAGATCAAGATAAGTCCCAAGTTCAAGATCAAGCTCAATATCCCTTGAATTATATTTGAGAAGGCGAATTCAGAGGAATCATAGAGATTATAACACTCACACTTGAAATGATACAAAAATTGTTGCTATTCTTTTCTCGACGCGAATTTTATTGTCTACAAATTCAGGAACGCCTAGTGGGAAAATATCTACCTCTCATCCCAACTTTTCAAACATTAAAGAATATCAAGATCACTTCCATGAAGATCAACTCTAAATCAACTGCCTTTAAGGCCACTAGCTCCAAATTCTCTATTGAAGTTGAAGACATTCTAGGTGTTACCTTTGGATGTTTTGGAGCTGCTACGAGGAGATAAACTACTATGCTAGGACAACAAACACTTCAAGTGTCGTTTGCGTCAACTCCAGTTTATGGGTCTGCAACTCCAAAAGGATCAAATTTCTCCACAAATGCTTTAGTAGGGGAAAGCAGTCTTGCTGAAAAGATCAAGAAGGCCTTAGCTCTACTTGAGCAATCTGGTTCTAAGAACTCCAATACCAGGAAGAACTATGATTCAACCAATGAATCATCTCCATATGCATTGTGTAATGTGAGTCCACCGAAGATAACCTTACGTGATAATCTATCTACTCTCCTATATCTCCAATGATAATGCAAATAATGGTCATTGTTTCTTCTTCCCCTGAGGAAGAACTGATACGCTCAAATTTACTTCTCGAAAAGAAGTATAAGCGGTCGTATCAAGTAAAGAATCAAACTATGAGGTTGGGGTCGATCCCATGAGAAAAATGATTTAAAATTAACCTATTATTACTTCTATTTAGTCAAGTCCTTTAAAAAAACAAGTACCAAAAGAGGGTTTTAAGCAATAAATGTAATTAGCTATTTCTATATAAACGAGTGACAGATTCAAAGATTTGATTTTCATCAAGTAATGAGAGTAACTAGGGCTTAAGTGTTCCCCACAGGTTCATAACGTGGTAATTCTAGCTATAACAATCCTTTCCTAGTACCTTTGCAAGCAAAGTGGTAAGTTATGTATCCCTAATTCCTTGGTCCAGCAACTAGGAAATTTCACTCTGCACCTTGGTCCGGCTACGTGTGTATGCTTTACTAAACCTTACCTTTACCTCATATTATGCATATAATCGATGTTTGGCTTAGTTGTTACTTCGCACCAACCGACACTAGCCTATTAGATAGTGTATACTAAATCTACGTTGATAATTCTTTTCTTATCATCTACTTCCTTGGTCCGACAAGAAGCAATAAGGCGAGTTCTAATGTGTGCACTTGTTAAAAAGACTTCTAAACGAAAGAATTATCAATACATGCAAGACACTATTCGAGAATTGTCATTTTAGCTAGGTTTTACCTTATTATTTACCCATGGTTCCCACAACCCTAGTTATGGATTTTAGTTACCCATATTAATAATCACACAATTCATATATGATAAGAATTCATGCACTTACTTTGATGAGATTGAAGAAAACCCAGAAAATTACTTGAATTAATCAAAAACTTGCAACAAACGATTTCCGAAAAATAGAATAATTTCCCAAATCAGAAGTTCACAACTAGAAAAATGAAATCCGAAAAATACCCAACAGTCTAACCCAAAAATGAGGTTTTTAAAAGTACTTATAATAGACAAGTCCTAACATGAAAGAGAAATCTATTTAAGAAAAATCTGCCCAAAAACACGTCTGAGTCGACGACTAGAGCGACGGACTGTCGAAGCCCTCCCTTGTTCCATACTTAACTTTTTTTTCTGCTGCTTTCTTCACCAACTTTCTGTTACCATCGATGGACATGGATGACGGTCAGTTGCGTGCACGACGGTCCATCGATGGCTTTTGTTCCTCCATACTTAGAATCTTTTGAAGATGGGTATTGGGGCTACTTTCTGTTAACATTGACAGATGTGCAGGACGGTCCGTCATGGCTATGGCGGTCCGTCGAGAGCCTTCGCAGCCCCGCACTTATTCAAAATTCCCCAACTTCCTTTAGCAGCCTTTTTTTTTGTACAACGGTGGCCACCTACGGACCGTCGAAGTCACGACGGACCGTCGATAGCTCCGTAGGTCATCACTTTTGCGATTTTCAGCATAATTCTCCCACGTTCTCCTTTTGAACAGATTTCCTGCAAACAAAAAGGAAACTACATTAAAACCAATACAAAAAGGCCTTATACACACACTAAACATAAGGAAAAAGCATTGAAAGTACTATGAAACAAGGGTACATCAACACCTTAACTTAAATTCGTTGTTTGTCCTCAAGCGACGCACTATGACTCACCATAAAATCTTTGTACAAGAGTATCCTTATTTTAGCTTTTTGCAATTATCTGGCTATCAATCCCGACTATTTCAAATTGATTTATGCATGCTATAACTATTAGGCTTGATCATGTGGATCAGACAATGACACAGACTCAAAAAACACCGACAACTATCCTCTTTGATCCCTCACTAAGGTACCAATTTTTCGGTATTACAACTAGTGTCTTCACTTCAAAACAACATCCTCATTTTTCACACAATGATTTCATTATGAGTATAAGGATTATTTTTCAACACTCTCTCTCAGAACAACTTCTCACCTCATTTATACTTGTTGCCATAGACTTGCCCTTATATTCACTGCTTTAAGTTTACCATAATGCACTCTTAGGATCACGATAGGACTTTATTAGCTTGTAACTTAGGCTCAGGGTCTGGTAGGGTACATTTGGATGTATTTTAGTGACTTATTTCCCTCCTTGACATAAAGGCTAAGTGTCCTACATTTTCATCATTTTATTCCGCCCTATTTCTTAATTTTCTTGTATTTTTTCACCTTGCTATTCTCCCTTCTTTCTTCTTTTGTGTAAGTGACTCTTTCCTTTTCTTGCTTGTATTTTCACATTTACATATATATATATATATATATATATATATATATATAATTACTTCTCTTTCAACATTTCTTTTGTTCTTTCAATCCCACTTTTCGGAGCATTTCTCATAATAGCCACCCTAAACTCATGGCTTTGCCATGAGTCAAGATACACAATAGCCAAAGTTGGTTCAGGGCCACAACAAGGTTGTTTTCTGCATTAGCCACCCTCAACTTATGCTTTTGGCATAAGCTGAGGTGCACATGTCCAAGGAGGGACCAAGTCCAACACATTATTCCCAGAAAAGATCAGTTGGCGTGAAAAAGAAAGATCTATTTTAAGCTCAAATCATTTGGATCAAGAAGGGATTAATTTCATTTGATTTTCTGTTATTTAGGCTAAAGATTGGCTATATTGAACAAGGGCCTATGATGCTTTCCTAATTGTCTATTACAACTTACTTTTAGCAGGACTAACCAGGAAAGTTCTAGCTCAGTACGAATGGTGGAATATTCAAATTTTCATCACAATCACTTGACATCTCATTACTCTACAAAATTATCAGAAACCTAGTTCGAGTTTTAGTTTAGGGTCATGCAGTGGTGTATCTCTATGTCATTCTTAGAGCCACAGATTCATCAGTTACTATGCCTAGTCATGCAACATTTTCTTTAAATCAGGATATCATTTTGTTTATGCATCATGCTTCAAATTCCATTTCTATACTATGTACAAAAGATACCAACATGCCGGTTCAACAATAAAGTAACCAGTCTCTTGGGGAAAAAGAACACTAGAAAGAAAACCTCAAGAGAGGATCATGAGTTGGGTTACTCAGACTTCACCCTAGCACTTAATTTCCATTTACCCCACCCCAACAAAAAAACATGCAATTGTCCCCAATGCATAAAAGTATATAAGACAGAGTGGTAGGTGAAGCAAACCTGAGGCACAAAACGCCAGTGATCAACAAGCAGGCGGGTCTGGTTTCCCATAACCCGCTCCTTCTGAAGTAGGGACACCATCAGTAGTGTCCTCAGCAATGACAACACCATCAGTAGTTCTCCTCTCAGCCTCTGCAACTCTGGAACTAAACGCCCCAGCAGCAAACTCTATTGCCCTCAACTGGCGGGCCTCCTCATCAATAAGAGAGGCTCTTCTCGCAGTCTCCAACTCATGGCGCTACTTCTTCCACGCCCTAGACTCCTCCTCATCTCTAGCTCTGTTCCTCTTGGCACGATCTCGTGGGGGAGGTGGTGACACTGTGGCAAGTGGAGAACAAGGCAGCTAACACTATGTCCTCAGGCTCTGCAGAAGGGGACTCATACTCCGGCACCCGAGCCTCTAGTATAGTATCTAAGTCTGCTCTAAGAATCTCCACAACAGCCTGGAGAGCCGTCAAATCCACTGTAGGGGCTGGTCGGGAAAGAACTCGCAGCTCAAAAGTGTCCAAGCGCTGGTGGACCTCCATGACCTTCCACTCAGTGTGCTGGTCCATCTTCCTCTCTAAGCGCTCCTCTGCCTCAGCAATAGACCTCTGCATCCAAGGATGGATGTGGTGTAGAAGTGTGGCCATTTGGGCCTCAAGTTTTTGGACCCTAGCAAGCGGGACCAAAGTAGCAGATGGAGTCAAGCGGGAGGAGCTCGGACCGGTGCTACCACCCGGGATAGACTCGACCGGAGTGGTGTCGGTAGGCTCAGATGTAGTTGGGTTAGCCGCTTGGGCTTGCTCTACCATTGCCTCTAGGTTTTCACTAAGCGGCAGCACCTCCAGATCGGTCCCTCTGTGGGGAGCCAACTTACTGGCCTCATCCCGAATAAGGCCAATATCTACTGTACCATGCGGGGTCTTGAGCACATCAATGTGCCACACGGGCACTCCTGCTGACCCGCACAAAGAAAAAACCATGCACGGAAAGGGGTAAGTAGTAGTGTCCTTGAAGGGACCTCTCGTGCATCAGCGCCAATAGTAGCCATGTGAAGTCCACCTCAAACCCTACAATCATCACCGCCATAAGTACCGCACGATCCCAAGTGACAATGTTATCAACTGCAGTGAGGGAAAGGCAGCGTCGGACTAGTAACCACAAAAATTTGGTTGTGAAGGTGAGGTTAGCCTTCTTGATACTTCCCTTGTGCTCCAGCACCCAATCGACAGCCTCACCATCGACGGAAAGGTACTATGCAATCCACCGCTTGGTGGTCTCTTTTAACTCTGGCTCACGCTGGAATCGACAATCTTTAATCAACTTCCACCAATAGTCGAACTCGGAAGTAAGAGGTTTCTGGGTGGCATCAACATCCGTGCCATAGAAAAACCTACAGATGGCCGGCAAGGAAATATCAACTCGCTTGCTACGGACTCGGACTTAATACAAAGGACCATATTTGGCGGGGGCTGCTCGCCTGTCTCGCTGAGATTGGAGAGTCGCCGCATAGGAGGCGTAGAACTCTCAGATCATCTCCTCTCTATATCGGCCTACATCTCGAGACGTCCACTCCAGCCGATGTTGGGTAAATAACTCATGGATGGCCGACATGGTGGGAAGACTCCCCGTGAGGACCCGCCGCTCAAGTGTCAGGGCCAGGTCATGACCCCCTTGTCATTGGGTATCTTGGCATCAGTGTAGATTTGGTACTACCTCTTGACACACCACCGGTTGGGCTGATCAGCAACCCAAGCGGGGACGCCAGTCTGGGGTGCTGGAGTAGAGTCAACACTAGTGGCCTCATCAAATGAGGCATAACAGAAGCCTCCTTCAATCCGGAAGCCTCCACAGAGACATAATATTCCTCAGAACTGGATGCCTCAACGGATCCAAATGCTCCCTCGGACCGTGCAGCCGACCCAGAAGGTGTGCCGGTCAGTATGCGCTCCTCGTCAGACTGGGAGGCAGTGACTACGCCAGGCGCCACCCTCGTGGGTGTGGCTCTAGTGGAGAGGGCGGAAGGGGTAGGTGTGGGTTCCTGGTGGCACGTACTCTGGGTCACGCTCATCATCTGATCCTATGATAAGCTGGTTCAACGGGGCGACTGACTTGGAATGCCCTTGTGAGTATATACGATCATGTTTAGGTGCCATTTGTACCTCCAGAGAGAAGTAGTTAGTACCAGAGGAAGCAGCAAACCATAGAAAAGAAATGACAGTGCAGAAGTACAGAGTGCAGGACGGACCCATCGACGGTCCGTCGAAGACACAACGGTCTGTCATGGGGGTCCACGAGGGACACTTAGAATTAATTTTAAAAACATTAGAAACAAAGGTTTTGACAGTGGCGACGGTTGTGCAGGACGAACCGTCGAAGGGACGACGGTCCGTCATAAGGGTCCATCGTGGGACACTTAGAGTAAATTTTAAAAACATCAGAAACAAAGGTTCTGACAGTGTCAACAGGAGTGTAGGACGAACCATCGAAGGGACGACGATCTATCATAAGGGTCCGTCGACGGACACTTAGATTAGTTTAATAGAAAATAAGAAGCAAAGGTTATGACACCATCGACGGTTGTGCAGGACGGACCGTCAAAGGGACGACAGTCCGTCAAAGTGGTCCGTCGAGGGACACCTAGAGTAAACTAGGGAAGGTAGGGTTGGTGGACCCCAACGACGATCTGTCGACGGGGTCTCATATTGACCTTCAGGGAACAAAGTTTTGCAGCCAAACTTTGATACCCTATCATACTAACTTGAAGTATTCTTAGAAGCCTAAGTTAACTGAACGTTTACCTAGCATCCCATCATTCGTAGGGCATGAATTTTCCTAGTTTTGACATGCATTTTCGACAGCCTATCAAACCCTAGGTCAGGAACACAATCATGCAAACACACTCTATTTTTTTAACAATACACCCCCATCCCTTTCAATTTCAGTGTTCTAAGGGACTTAGGACATTTGTGTGGAAGTTTTAGCATGCAACATGGTCCAAAATTAAGTACCCAAATAGTTAGACATCATAGTAATCAGGAATATTAACAAAAGTTAATTTTAGTGGATCAGAACAACATACCTGACAACTATAGTAGAGGAATAAGAGTATGAACTCTAGTAGTTGAACAACGGCAACAACCACCACGAACACCGACCGACAAAGGAACTGAAGAAAATGGGACAATTTGGAGAGAAAGGGACCGTGGGAATTCGGGGAAAATGTGGGAAATCAGAAGATGGAGAGGGAATGGGAGTTAATGGTGATGAAGTGGGGAGAAATTGTAGGAAATGAGGAGAGAAACGGTTATGAGGGGTTATGTGAAGAGGTGGGAACTTTAAAGGCGTAAAACATTTAATATTTAACCGAACGAGTCGGGTCGGGTTGATGGGTAAAGACGCGACGATTCCCCATCGATGGATCGTAACAGGCTCGACGGCCCGTCATGGGGGTCCTTCGAGGGTGACCTAACTTGGAAAATTTTTAAGACATACCTAGGCATGACGGATCCCACCGACGGTCCGTCGATGACACGACGGTCCGTCGATGGTTCCATCGATGGGTGCAGTAGACCAATTTTTCGCAAATTTCTGGTGATTTAATACCTGCACATTTAACACCCATTAAGCTAATCTTTTTATATTTTTTTGACACTTTTTAGACGCGGACCCTAATTTATGCTCTAGCCAACACTACTAACGAAAAAGAAATGAGCATTCGTATGGAACATTAAATAAATATAAGCAAAAATAATGCAACTATTCCTAGAAAATAATGAAAGACCTTTAGTTAGCTGGAGGATACATATCGGGTTGCCCCCAATCAACGCTTGATTTAACTTCGTGGCACGACGGAGGACTCTTGATTACTCAGACTTCATCAAGATGGTATGTCTCGATCACTTCATTTACCCTTTCAGCATGCCCCAGATAGATTTTGATTCGCTGTCCGTTCACCTTAAATCGCACACCCTCCTTGTTCTCCAACTCAACCGCACCATAAGGGAATAATGGGTGATCAAGTAGGGACCAGTCCATTTATACTTGAGTTTACTCAGAAACAAGCGCAACCTAGAATTGAATAAAAACACCAAATCCACAACCCCAAAATCACGCTTTTCCATCTTTTGGTTATGGTATTTCTTAATTTTTTCTTTGTAGAGGGCTGAGCTTTCATATGCCTTCAAGCAAAATTCATCAAGCTCATTCAACCCGTTGAACCTCTGTTCCGCAGCCTCATTCCAATCTATTTTCAACTTCTTCATTGCCCACATAGCCTTATGCTCTAATTCAACCTGTAAGTGACAAGCCTCATATACAAGTTGGTATGGGAACATACCTATGGGAGTTTTTTATGCTGTCCGGTAGGCCGAAAGAGAATCATGAAGCCTCCTTGACCAGTCTGTTCTACTAGCATTCACCATTTTTTTTTCAAAATTTGATTAATCTCCCTGTTTGACACCTCAACTTACCCACTAGTTTGATGATGGTAAGTGGTGGCCAAATTATGGCGAACCCCATATTTTTTCAATAATCCCTTAAACATCTTGTTGCAAAAGTGGGATCCCCTATCACTGATAATAGCCCTTGGGGTGCCAAATCTAAAAAATATGTTCTTTTTCAAGAACACAGTGACACTCTTCCCTTCATTATTTTCAAGTGCGATAGCTTCTACCCATTTTGACACATAATCGACTGCCTCAAGAATGTACTTCATCCCATGAGAACTCACGAAAGGGCCAATAAAGTCAATGCCCCACACATGAAAAAATTCAATCACAAGAATGGGATTTAAAGGGAGCTCTTGCTTTCACGAAGTGCCACCATCTCTTTGGCATCTATCACATGCCTTGGCGAACTCATGAGCATCTTGGTGGATGGTTGGCCAATAGTAGCCACATTGCAAGATCTTGTGAGCACTCCGGATACCACTATGATGCCCACCTACAGGCGAAGAATGGCATGCCTCTAAAACACTAAACATCTCAACTTCCGACATACAACACTGAATAAGCCCATCAGCACAACTCCTGTATAAGTATGGCTCATCCCAAAAGAATTTTTTCACAACATGCATGAACTTTTTCCTTTAATGAAAGGACAAGTCGGGTGGGACGATATCACTAGCCATATTTCGCAAAATCTGGGAACCATGGAATCAAGACTTGGAAGGCAGCCAATACATGTTCATCAGGGAAAGTATCACCAATCTCAACATTTTCACCCAACTCTCTCATTGCTTCGTTCTCTAATCGGGACAAGTGATCAACAACTTATTTTCGATCCCTTTTCTATCTTTTACCTCAAAGTCAAATTCTTGCAATAGTAATACCCCATGAATCAACCTCGATTTCGCATCCTTATTTGCCATCAAATATCTCAAAGCAGAATGATTAGTATGCACTATAACTCTAGTGCCAAGCAAATAGGAGCGAAATTTCTTGAAAGCAAAGACTACAACAAGGAGCTCTTGTTCAGTCACGGTGTAGTTCTTTTGGGCTTCATTAAGTGCTTTACTAGCATAGTAAATGGGATGAAGAATTTTGTCCCTTTTTTGTCCCAATACCACACCAAGAGAAACACCACTAGCATCAAACCTCACCTCAAAAGGCTTGCTCAAATCCTGAGAAATGATGATAGGTGCAGACACCAACTTTTCCTTCAACTCACCAAATGCCTTAAGACAAGATTCATCAAAATGGAACTTACACTATTTCTCAAGCAACTTGCACAAAAGATGTGCAATCTTTGAAAAATCCTTGATGAACCTTCGGCAAAAGCCTGCATGCCCAAGAAAACTTCTCACACCTTTTACAGAGATAGGTGGAGGAAGTCGCTCTATCACCTCAACTTTAGGTCGATCAACCTCTATACCCTTTTTTGAAATGCAATGACCCAATACAATACCTTATTTCACCATGAAGTGACATTTTTACCAATTTAGCCCAAGGTTGCAATCTTAAAACCTCTTAAGAACCTCGGACAAATGACTCAAACATCGCTCAAAGGAGTCACCAACCACTGAAAAATCATCCATATACACTTCAATAGTGTCCTCTACCATATCGGAGAATATTGTCATCATAAATCTCTGAAATGTGGCTGGTGCATTACATAACCCAAATGACATTCTCTTGAACGCGAAGGTCCCATAAGGACAAGTAAAGGTGATTTTCTCTTAATCTTCTAGTTCAATAGAAATCTGATTATAACCTGAATAGCCATAAAAACAGTACAACCCTTTCCCTACAAGTATATCTAACATCTTCTCCATGAAGAGCATAGGAAAATGGTCCTTCTCGATCCATGGATTAAATTTTCGATAATCCATACATACCCTCTATCCAGTCACCAGCCTTATCGGAACAAGCTCATTTTTCTCACTGGGGACCACAGTCATTCCCCCTTTCTTAGATACACACTGAACAGGGCATACCCACCTACTACCGGCGATTGGATATATCACTCCATCATCCAACCACTTAATGATTTACTTCTTCACCACCTCTTGCATAGGTGTGTTTAAACGTCTCTGGTGCTCAATACTTGGCTTATAATTGGGCATGAGTTGGATCTTTTATGTGAAAAAATCCCGTGTGGGATCCCAATAATGTCCGCAATAGTCCACCCAATAACTCTTTTGAACCTTTTTAACACCTCTGGTGCTCATTACTCTCAACGTGATGCACATTCAAATCTGATGCAATACTTACCGGCAAAGTGTCACCTTTTCCCAATAATACATACATCAGATGAGGTGGTAGAGTCTTAACTTCTACTTTTGGAGCCTCCTCTATAGATGGTTTCGCGGGTGGAGACTCGCGATTCGTCATATCTAACTCCAACATCTTTTGTTTAAACCAAACATCACCTCAATAAAGTACCGCGACCAATGACCCATGCTCTTCAATACAATCACTATCAAAATTCATGATCACTGCCTCTAGTGCTTCTACACCCAGACGCTCTTCTATTTGTACCTCAGATGGCTTTTCAACCCTGTAAGATATGACAGATACCACTTGGATCTCACCACTCTGCCTCATGGACCTACAAACGTTGAAAGTCAATTCTTCATTGTTCAACCGGAATCTCATTTGCCCTTTCTCCATATCAACCAAGGCTCTACCCGTAGCAAGAAATGGCCTACCAAGAATAATAGGCACCTTAAAATCAACCTCAAAATCAAGAATCATAAAATCGATCAGAAATATGAACGACTCCACCTTTACTAACACATCGTGGAGTATCTCAATAGGCCTATTAACCGTTAGATCGGCCATCAATAGCCGCATCGGAGTGGGCTTTGGATCACCCAGACACAACTTCTTATAAAAATAAAGAGGCGTAAGATTTATGCTTGCCCCAAGATAACAAATGCTTTCGCAAAGTGTAATAACCCGATTATACATGGAATATTGAAGGCACTCGAATCTTCTTTCTTTTGCTCTAGAGACCTTGTAGCAATAGTACTACAATGCTGCATTCTATCATCATCCTCAAAACTGACCGATCTTTTCTTAGTGACCATATCTTTCATGAACTTGGCATAAACGGAAATTTGTTCAAGAGCTTCGATAAAAGGGACATTGATGGAAAGCTATTTGAGCATAGTGATAAAACGCCGGTATTTACCATCCTCGATCTTTTTCACTAACGTCTGTGGGAATAGAGGTGGTGGTCTAGGCATGGGGGTCACCTTTTGGGGAACCTCAACTTCTTTCACCGTTTTGTCTCCCAAATCACCACTAATCTCCACTACCTCATCATCGCCTCTTATCACATTTTCCACATCAGACGGTATCGGTGGGTCAATGGTTTGCTTACCACCTCGAGTTTGTGATTGCCATACAATGTCCATTATTTTTTGGATTTTGGACAGTGTTGTTAGCAAGAGTGCCCGGTTGGCGTCGGTTTACAGTCGAAGACAATTGGGCCATTTGCAACTCAAGATACTTGATCGAGATTGCATGTGCATCAACTTTTTGCCCAATACTCGCTAAGTCACTCCTTAACTCTTTAGTGTGCTCATCACTAGCATCAAACCTCGTCATCATTTTCTGCAACATATCCTCAACTCGCGCTATACTACCTCCACCATCCCTAGGAGCAACTTCACACTCCTATTATTTCTGTTACAATAGTTACCCCGGTTGAAGTTGTTGTCGAAATTGTAATTCTCGTCTCGGACATAATGACCCTCTCGGTTGCAATTACCATAATTCCGACCTTGATTTCCTTGACATTGGTGCCAACCTTGACTTCCTTGACCTTGGTGCCAATTCTCCTGATTGGAGCCTTGGGTGTTTGGTCAGTTTCCCCCATCTCCTCATTTACCGCATAAGAGTCCTCCTCATAGTAGTACTCATCAGTCGGCGATGGTGGTTTAGATAAGTAGTTCACCACATTTACCTTTTCTTCACCCCAGGTGACGTGTTTTAACACAAACCCAAGCTCAGTTGTCATTTCAGCCATTTATTCACGAATCTCATTGGTGGCTGGGTTGTGTGTGGATTGCACTGCAAAAGTGTTTCTCCCAGTATCTGACTTCCTAGTGCTCCAAGCTTTATTATTTCAGGAGATTTTCTCCAACTTCTCAGCAATCTCAGCATAAGAACACTCCACATAAGAACCACCCATTATCGTATCCAGTACTTCTTTATTATTATCATCTTGTCCCCGATAAAAGTACTCTTTCAGTGTCTCATCATCGATGCGGTGATTGGGGACACTTCTCAAGAACAAAGTAAATATGTCCCAAGAACTACTGACTGATTCTCATGGCAGTGCCACAAAGTTGTTCACCCTATCTTTGTGGTTTATCTTCTTAGACACTGCGTAGTAACGTGTTAAGAAAACATCCCTCAATTGATTCCAAGTGTAGATTGAGTTATAGGAAAGATCGGTAAACCATATAGAGGCATCTCGCGTCAGTGAAAGAGGAAACACTCTCAACCCAATTACGTCCATATTCAAATGAGGCCTCTCTATACAACTCTTACACACCAACCTCACCTTGGTGATGTAATTAGGGGGTTTTAAGCAATAAATGTAATTAGCTATTTCTAAATAAACAAGTGACAGATTCAAAGAGTTGATTTTTATCAAGTAATGAGATTAATTAGGGCTTAAGTGTTCCTCACAGGTTCATAATGCGGTAATTCTAGCTATAACAATCATTTCCTAGTATCTTGCATAAAAAGTGATAAGTTATGTATCCCTAATTCCTTGGTCCGGCAACTAGGAATTTCACTCCACACCTTGGTCCGGCTACGTGTGTATGCTTTACTAAACCTTACCTTTACCTTATATTAAGCATCATAACTGATGTTTGGCTTAGTTGTTACTTCGCACCAACCGACTCTAGCCTATTAGATAGTGTATACTAAATCGACGTTGATAATTCTTTTCTTCTTATATACCTCCTTGGTCCGGCGAGTAGCAATAAGGCGAGTTCTAACGTGTGCACTCGTTAAAAACACTTTAAAATGAAAGAATTATCAATACATGTAGGACACTATTCGAGAATTGTTATTATAGCTAGGTTTTACCTTGTTATATAACCATGGTTTCCACAACCCTAGTTATGGAGTTTAGTTAACCATGTTAATAATCACACAATTCATATTAATTAGATAAGAATTCATGCACTTACTTTGATGATATTGAAGAAAATCCAGAAAATTACTTGAATTCATCAAAAACTTGCAACAAACGATTTCCGAAAAATAGAATAATTTCTTAAAATCACAAGTTCAAAACTGGAACAATGAAATCTGAAAAATACCCAAGAATCTAACCCCACAAATGAGGTTTTTACAAGTATTTATAATAGACAAGTCCTAACATAAAAGGGAAATCTATTTAAGGAAAATCTGTCCAAAAACGCGTCTGAGTCGACGACTAGAGCGACGGACCATCGAGGACCTCCGTCGTTCCATACTTAACTTCTTTTTTTGCTGCTTTCTTCACCAACTTTCTGTTACCATCGACGGACATGGATGACGGTCCGTTGCGTGCACGAAGGTTCGTCGATTGCTTCCATTCCTCCATACTAAGAATCTTTTGAAGATGGGTACTTGGGCTACTTTCTATTAACATTGACGGATGTTCAGGATGGTCCATCATGGCTATGATGGTCCATCGAGAGCCTCTGTAACCCCACACTTAGTTATTATTCCCAAACTTTCTTTAGCATCCTTTTTCTTCATTCAACGATGGCCACCTACGGACCATCAAGGTCACAACGGACCGTCGATGGCTCCGTAGGTCGTCACTTCTTCAATTTTCAGCACAATTCTCCCACGTTCTCCTTCTGGACAGATTTCCTATAAACAAAGAGAAAACAACATTAAAACCAATACAAAAGGGCCTTAGACACACACTAAACTTAAGGAAAAAGCATTTGAAGTATCGTGAAACCATAGTACATCAACAATTCACAAATCCGATAAAGTTGGTTGAAGGATTGATAAAGCATGTACAACACCAAGAGTTTAGAATTGATGAGTTGATGGATTGAATTGAAGTACTTTTATATGGAGAAGCGAGTCATTCTCTTGGGAAACGTGTTGAAGTTCAAGAGATTGGAGATCCTACGAAGGAAGCACCGTTGTTAATGAGATGTCAGGTTCTTCTGAAAGAACGATCCAACTCAATCACTTGAAGGAGTTCATTGAAGGCACTCCCAAAGATAAGTATTAAGTCTCCACCAAGTCCTCTTATATGTATCCCAAGTCACAATGCGAGAATTGGTAGCTTCAAATGCCTGCTGGATATTAACCTCCAAAGTTTCAACAATTCGAGGGCAAAGGAAATCCAAAACAACAAGTTGCACACTTTGTGAAAATATGTAATGATGTTGGGACTGTGGAGACCACCGTGTCAGGTAGGTTGATTGGTATACATATCTCAAACCCAATTCTATCAATAGTTGGGAACAACTAGAGCACGAGTTTCTCAATTGCTTCTACAACACAATGTATACAGTGAGTATGGTAGAACTCACGAATACTCGCCAAATAAGGATGAACCGGTCATAGATTTCATAAATGGTGGATGAACGCATGCCTGAATTGCAAGGGTCCTTCGAAGATCTAGCTACTCGCACTCATGATATGGAGTTGAGCATGTCCTCCGCTGGCAAATATATGAATTTTGTCCACGATCCTCGCAAAGGAGGATACTAAGAGATGGAGCAAATTTGTGCCTAGGAGTGACAACAAAGAATCCATAAATGTTAATCTTTCACCTACAAAATTTACTACGAAGGAGGGCACAAAGAAAAATGTGAGAATGAATTTTCAAGCACGTTCGAACCAAAAGTCGATCCTAAGGGAGATGCAAGAAAAGGAATACCCTTTCTTGGATTCTGACGTTTCTGATATTTTTGGTGAGTTGCTTGAGTTAAATCTCATTGAGTTGTCGGAGATGAAGCAACCTGATGAATCTGGGAAAGCTGATGACCCAAATAATCGCAAGTATCATTGACTTATGAGTCGTCCTCTAGAAAAATGTTTTGTCTTCAATGATAGAGTGATGCGATTGGTTATAGAAAAAAGATTTTCCTTGATGATGATAAAGCTAGTTCTAACCAAGTCTCAATCACATTCGGCTCACTCGATCTAGTCCAAATGCGTGTCTCTGAAAGCATGAAGAAATTAATTGGAGAAGAGAAATCTCAAGCTGATATAGATGCTGAAGAAGGTTAGATTCTTGTTGCTAAAAGAAGATACAACAAGTCAAACTTACGAAAGAAATCATTAGAGAAACCATTTATAAAGAAGACGGTGAAGAACCTGGTGAAGAAAAATCAATCAAGCGCCCAAACAAGGCAAAGGTAGAAGTGCATCACTACTAGAAACCCCAACATCCTATAACTCTAGAGGAATTCTTACCAAGTTGGTTGCGCACAAAGTCTACTCAAGAAAATGTCGAGGCATCATGTTTTAATGTTGATAAATAAGAAACAATAAGGTGTCTCCAACTGACAATGAAGGAACAACTTTAGTAGTCTTACCAAAAAGTGTCTCCTAGTGGCGAAGAAAAGGCAACAAGGGAAATCTCGTCAATGATATGAAAATCACATTCACAGATGATGATCTTTTCTTTGGTGAAACACTACATAATCATTTTATGTATATGGTGGGTCACGTGCTAGAGAAAAAGATAAATAGATTCTTAATAGATGAAGGATCCAGAGTCAACATTCGGCCATTCCACACATTAAAAAAACTGAACATCATTACTGAAGAACTTAGTGGAAGTCGTGTTGATACAAGGATTCAATCAAGTGGGGCAGAGGTCCATAGACTCTATTAAATCAGAAATCCAGATGGAAGATTTGTGATCAAGTGCATAGATTCACTTTTATCTATGCAACGACCTCATACAATATATTGCTTGGCAGGCCTTGAGTACATTAGAATAAGATCATCTCATCTTCTTACTATCAATGTTTAAAGTATCTTGGAGGCGGGATTCAAAAGAAGATAGTTACAGATGATAATCCTTTCACCGAAGTTTAGAAACACTTTGCTAATGCAAAATTCTATTTGAAGGGTCATGTTGTTAATAAGACAAAATCTAATGATGTCAAATCAATTAAGTCTGACATGATCACAAGCAAAAGAATCGATAGGGCTGTCGGAAAGGCAAAAGTTGACACTAAAGAACTTTGTTCCAATCTTAATGAAGGGAAGATCAGGTTTTAAAGAAGAAACTGACTTATGGACTTTGCTATGTTCCAAAAGTAAAGAAAGAGGAAGTCAATCATTTCACCTTCAAGAAGATACATTAAGAGGACTAACTCTTTCTATCAGGCAGATTGATGCAATAAACTTGTCTTCAGAACTGCTAGGAAAGACAATCACTCAAAGTCATGTGCAAGATGTTGCACTCCCTACGAAATGCACAAGTGAAGGTTTTGATCCTAATTCTTACAAGTTATTTGCGAAGGCCAGATACAACGCTAATAAGCCATCAATGTTAGGAAAACTCCCATCTGAATATAAAATCAGGCAGGCACGTGAAGGTCTAGGCTATAACATACTACTACCAGTTCACATCTCCATAAGAAGGGCAAGCAATAAACATATAACTTTTGAAGATGATGTCACTGCTCCCAATAATAGGCTTTCTGGTATAGATCAACTTGCGGAAGTGACTGCAAGAACTTTTATGTTTAAGAGGTTAGGTCCATTGAAGAAGAATAACAAAAATCTGAAAAGTTATTTAAAAGTTACAATGCCTACTTCACATTTAATTCGAAAGGATTTTAGAAGTTTAATTCCTTCTATAAAGAGGAGAATAGCGGAACTTGTGGTTTCGTGTAAAGAGAAACTCAAGGCAAAGGCTCACGCTGTGATTTACACTAAGAGACATGATAAAGATGAAGAAAGTGTAGGTTCGCCAAAGCATGTTAAAATCCAAAATGAGTATGATTCTTTGCCTCAAATGAAGATTGATAAAAAGTTAGAAGATATTGTCTCATGTTGTCATATATATGTCAATACAATGATCCTTTGGAAGTGGAAGATGTTGGAGATGCTCCACCGGAATTTGAACAAGGAGTAAAGACTACAATAGATCTTTTGAAGAAAGTTAACCTTGGAACCGATGAAGACCCAAGGCCAACTTACTTGTGTGCATTTCTAGAAGTTGATGAACAAATCACTTATATGAATATACTCAAAGAATATAGGGATGTCTTCGCTTGGAGTTATAAAGAAATGTTTGGATTGAATCCTAAAGTAGCGTTCCATCAGGTGCAAGTCAAAAATGGTTCTCATCATGTTAAGAAAGCTCAAAGACATTTTAGTCCAAACTTGGTTCTATTGATAGAAAATACAAACTCATTGAGGTAGGCTTTATTCGTGAAGTCAAATATCCTACATGGATTTTAAATATTGTTTTTGTGAGGTAGAAGAATGGTCAAATTTGAGTTTGTGTTGACTTTATAGATCTCAATATGATTGATGCCGCCACAGGTTATGAGGCGATGTCACTCATGGATGGTTCTTCTGGCTATAATCAAATCCTCATGGTACCAAAGAATGAAGAACTCATCACATTTCGCAGACCAAAAGGTATTTATTGCTACAAAGTGATTCCATTTGGTTTAAATAGTGATAGTGACACATATCTAAGGGATATGCAAAATATGTTTGATGAGTTGATCCATAAAAACGTTGAATGTTACGTTGATGACTTGCTGGTAAAGTCAAAAAGGAGGGGTGATCATTTGAAAGACTTAAGGATGGTGTTTGAGTTGCTCTGAAAATACAATTGAATGAATCCATTAAATGTGCCTTCAGAGTTACTTCCGGCAAATTCCTTGTCTTTATTTTGAGACATCGAGGAATTGAAATTGATCAAGCCAAAGTTGATGCAATATCAAAGATGCCTGATCCTCAAACTATTCATAAGTTAAAAAGTCTCCAAGCAAAGTTAGCCTACTTGAGGATATTCATCTCAAATCTAGCGAAAAGATGTCAACCATTCGATCACCTCATGAATAAAGGTGCTCTTTATAATTGGGACCAAACATCTAGCGATGCCTTCAAAAGTGTCAAATTGTATTTAGCAAAACCTCCAGTTTTTGCAGCCCCATACCTAATAAGTCATTGATACTCTACATTGTGACACAAGAAAGGTCCGCAGGAGCCTGTTAGCTCAAGAGAATAGCGAAGGCGAAAAAAAATCTCTTTACTACTTTACTAGAACGATGACACCAAATGAGCTGACATATTCGCCAATTGCAAAATTGTTCTTGGCACTAGTCTTCTCAATTCAAAAGATCGAAGCATTATTTTAAAGCGCATGTTGTTTGTCTTATTTCTACAGAAAATCTCCTCAAGTTTGTTATGTCGAAACCTGTCCTAAGTGATCGACTAGAAAGATGGTACCTCCAATTCCAATAGTTTGAGATCGTGTATGTCCCTCAAAAAGCTGTTAAAGGACAAGCATTGACGGATTTCTTAGTAGACCATCTTATACCGAATGATTGTGGGTTAACTGATGAGCTATCTGATGAATATGCGATATTTATTAAAGTTCAACCTCCTTGGAAATTTACTTTGATGGGGATTCACATCGTGGCAGAGCTGGTGCTGGCATGGTGTTCATCACTTTGCAAGAAGAGATTCTACCATTCTCTTTTACTTTGAAATAGTGCTGCTCTAATTATGTCGCTGAATACCAAGAATTGATACTTGGACTTGAAATGGTTGTCGACATGAAACAATTACACTTACAAGTGTTTGGTGACTCTTAAATGGTGATTAATCAACTCTTGGAAAGTTATGAGGTGAAGAAACCTAAATTGCGCCCTTATCATGATTATGCTCAAAATTTGATAGGATGGCTTGGAGATGTAACATTTCAACATGTGCGTAGAACAGAGAATAGGAAAGCTGATATATTGGTTGCTCTAGATTTAATGTAAACCCTTCCTGATCAAATGCAAGTAACTGTTTATCGAAAATGGATAGTTACACCGCCAAATGAGAAAGATATGTATGAAATGAGCTTATTCATCTCGTCTCCATTACTGAAGCCGCAAAGGAATATTGGAGACAATCCATTAGTGACTATGTGTTGTGGGATACTTCCAGAAAATCCAAGGAGAAGGACTGACATACGTCATTGTGCACCTCGGTTCCTTTACTACAAGGACACATTATATAGAAGATTATTTGAGGGTGTGTTATTACAATGTTTGGGAGAGGAAGAAGCGATTTAAGATCTGCAAGAAGCACACTCAAGAGTATGTGGATCACATCAATCTGGACCGAAACTTCACTTTCACATACAGAGAATGGGGTATTATTGGCTAACCATGGTGAAAGATTGTTTAGATTATGCCCTCAAGTGCGATGCTTGTCAATTCCATGCGAATTTCACACATCAGCTGCGTGAAGTATTGCACTCAACCATCGTCTTGGCCATTTCACGCTTGGGGATTGGATGTTGTGGGACCACTACCAAAGTCTTCTGGTAGACACTTGTACATCTTGGCTGCAACAAATTACTTCTCAAAGTGGGCTGAAGCTATCACTCTTAAAGAAGTGAAGAAAGAGAATGTCATTAAGTTTATACGAGTGAATATCATTTATCGCTTTGGCATCCCTCGCTACATAATAACTGACTGTGGAAAGTCATTTGATAACTAGTTAATGAACAAGATTTGTGATCTTTTTGACTTTAAGCAACATAAATTTTCTATGTATCATGTTGCAGCCAATGGTCTTACTGAATCATTCAATAAGAATCTATCTAACCTGCTCAAGAAAGTTTTCTCTAAGTCCAAACGATATTGGCATGAAAGAATGGAAGAATCTTTGTGGGCATATAGAACGACGTACCATATTATAACTCAAGCAACACCATATTCACTTGCTTTTGGAGTTGAAGCAGTCTTGCCACTTGAGCATCAAATACCTTATTTGAGATTTCTATTCAAGAAAAATTCACTAAATAAAAAAATGCTCGATTTCGTCTTGCTGAGTTAGAAACACGTGATGAAAAGAGGCTAGAAACCCAAAAAAACCTTGAATGTTATCAAGCTCGTGTATCTCGTGCTTTTAATAGAAGGTTCGCTTGAGGTGCTTCCAAGTTGGATACCATGTTTTCGAGATAAGAAGACCCATCATTACCTCACACAAGTATGAGGGCAAATTTACCTCAAAGTGCGATGGACCATATCATACAAGAATCATATTCAAATGGTGCATACAAGCTTATTGATGTTGATGGAATAAGGGTCGGTCCTATTAACGCCAAATTCCAAAAGAGGTACTACCCTTGAAATAAGATGATGCTTCTTAAGCTACGAGCCTAAGCTGCATGTTACTCCAGTCACACAAGAGTATAAACTGTGTATGACACCACAACAACAAAAAATTATTCAATTCCCCAAAACTACGTTGTGACTTTATCCTGTTTACTGAGGTATGTAGGCGCTTAGAACCATATTCTAAGTTGAGTTGCACGAGTGTAAAAAAAATCACATGTTCCCACTTGATCTTATATGAAAGTTGAAGCAATGGAAATCAATAAGTACTTTGTTTTATCTTTTGTCTCATCAAACTTTAGACTTGTACGAAGTATTGACTGGTCAATAGATGGGGGCAAGCCTTTAAATAAATATGAGTTCCGTTAACATTATGCTTTAAGTTTCTTTAAGATTGAAGTTTTCAAATTCCCTGAGTATGCAAGTTGAAATTTTCAAATCCTCCAAGTATGCAAGCTAAAGTCTTCAAATTCCCCGAGTATGCGAGATGAAGTCTTCAAATCTTTCAACAATGCAAGTTGAAGTCTTCAAATACTTTAAGTGTCCAGGTGGAAGTCTTCAGATTCTTTAACTCTGCAACTTGAAGTCTTCTAATTCTTTTCTGCAAGCTGAAGTCTTCAAATTCTTTAAGTCTGCAAGTTGAAGTCTTAAAATCCTTCAAGTCTGCGAGTTAAAATCTCTATGTCTACAAGTTGGAGTCCTTAAATTCTTTAAATCTCCAAGCTGAAGTCTTTAAATTCTGCAAGTATTCAAGTTGAATTCTTCAAGTCAACAAGTTGATGCCTTTTAATTCTTTAAGTCTGCAGGTTGAAGTTTTCAAATTCTTTTTTGCAAGTTGAAGTCTTCTAATTCTTTAAAAGTTTGCAAGTTGAAGTCCTCAAATCCTTTAAGTCTGCAAGTCGAACTCTTCAAATTCTTTAAGTCTTCGAGTTGAAATCCTTAGTCTACAAGTTGAAGTCCTCAAATTCTTTAAGTTTACAAGTTGAAGTCTTCAAATTCTTTAAGTCCGCAAGTTGAGGTCTTTAAATTCTTCAAGTCTACATGTTGAAGTCTTCAAAATTTTCAAGTCTGCAAGTTGAGGTCTTCAAATTCTTCAACAGGTTGAGGTCTTTAAATCATTTAAGTCTGCAAGTTGAAATCTTCAAATTATTAAAGTCTGGAAGTTGAAGTTTTTAAGTCTTGACACCTTTAAATTAACTTTCTTAAGGCGGGATTTATATCTATTCTCTTTCGCCTTAACAATACCATAAAATTACCTTTCTTAAGGCGGGGATTTATATCTATCCGTTTTCGCCTAAAGAATACCATAAAGTTACCTTTCTTAAGGTGGAGATTTATATCTATCCGCTTTTGCCCTAAGAATACCATAAAGTTTACCTTTCTTAAGGTGGGATTTATATCTATCCTCTTTGACCTTAAGAATACCATAAAGTTACCTTTCTTAAGGCGGGAATTTATATCTATCCGTTTTCGCCTTAAGAATACCATAAAGTTACCTTTCTTAAGGCAGAAATTTATATCTATCCTCTTTCACCTTAAGAATGCCATAAAGTTACCTTTCTTAAGGCGGAGATTTACATCTATCCGCTTTCGCTTTAAGAATACCATAAAGTTACCTTTCTTAAGGTAGAGATATGCATCTATCCGCTTTAACCTTAAGAATACCATTAAGTTACATTTCTTAAGGCGGAAATTTACATCTACCGACTTTTGCCTTAACAATACCATAAAGTTATCTTTCTTAAGGCGGGGAGTTACATCTATCCGCTTTCGCTTTAATAATATCATTAAGTTACCTTTCTTAAGGCAGGGATCTATATATATCCGCATTCGCCTTAAGAATACCATTAAGTTACCTTGTTTACGGCGGGAATGAGTATTCATCCCTTTGAGTCATAAGACTACCTTCTCCATTGATCATCCTTCGAAGCCTGCCTACAAAAATGGTGGAAGACCACAAAAAAAGTAGAGGAGAAGTTGTTACCTGTCAAGAGGTTTGAGACTTGAAAGTCATGCTAAGCTAGCTAGGTTAGATTTGAGACTATATTTTCTTGGCAATAAATAATCCTTTTAAGTATAATTTCAAGCCATCACAACCATTTTTGGCAACGATGTTCAGAGATTGAGATATAAAATATTTTGTGAGGCAACAAAAATCTGAAATCAGCTACATGACAGAATTAAAAGTTTTTACAAAATCATCTAGAAAGATTCTGAAGGGATTAAATCTTAAATTTTGGATATGTTGTAGAACTTTTGGTCTATATTCTAAATAATTGAGCGGCTTGTGATTTCGGCATTCCTACATCAAGACACGAAAGTTTTGGTAAATCCGCGCAACTTTGAAAATTTCAGCATGGCAGAATCTATATCAAACTTCAGAAAATCATTTTAAAATATTAGGTATTAAATTCTGAATTTTGGATATGTTAGAGATCTAGAAGTCTAGTTTCTAGAAAATCAAACTGTTCATGCTTTTGATTTTTCTACAATAAGATATGAATTTTTAACGATAGATGTGTTAAGCTGTAGAAAAAGTAACGAAAATCAAAAAAAAAAAAAGAGGAAAATTACCTTGAATGATGCCCCTTTCGTCGTAGGCTTGTAGCTCACAATTCATAATTGAAGAAAAATTGTGGATACAATACGTCTGTTTATAGATGTCATGTGATGGGAATGAAATTCTTCTCCTAGTCCAAATACAATACTTTTTTTGGTAGGACAATAGAAAATATATATAAATTTGAAGTTGAGTAGGATTACAATTCTCAATCCAATTACGATTTAATTTTATTTTTCTTTCTAGGTCTTCCTTCTCCAAAATAGACCCAAATTAGGAGTCATTCTTTAGATGGGAAGTGATAATTATCAAGTGATGGTCTCAATTTGAATGAAACAGGGAAAGTTTGAGGCAGTCAATTCTTGGGCAATTTATCTGCCAATTCACAAGGAGTGAGATTGTATCTCTTCCCACTTAACTGTTTCAACTTAATTTATATATATATATATATATATATATATATATAAAATCGGTTTTTTGGTTTTCATTTTTCTAAATTCGAAACCAAACCTATAAAGTAAATTATAAATCCAAAACCAAATCAAGAATCCAAAAAGACGATCCAAAATTAAAATTCGATTGAATTTTTTGATTTAATCCAAATAATGAATATCCTTACTTATAACTACAATTTATAATATTATATAATGTTGGGACAGTTCTATTTTTGATTTAAGATCGTTGTGAAAAAAATTATTAATTATTTTTATTAGACCTAAAATCTACGAATTTACGTTTTCTGTATATCATCTTTTCTTTTATCTTTATATTCTTTTCCTTTTTTTTAATTTTCAAATAACTTTTACTCAAATTAAATAATTTTATATCAACCAAAAGTTAGATCTTGATAGTAGTTTTAAATTTATTGTTATTTAAATAATTAAATAACTCAGATACGACTAATTATTTTTTTTTGTTTGGAACAATTATATCTATGTCCAAATACTTTCTGCAAGAAACATAAATCTACATTTTAATTGAGTGATTATTTTAATTATTCCGATCTATTGAAATAATTTTGACTTAGATTTTTAAGGCACAAAATTTCAGTAATATCACCAACATATAATAAATACTTAAAAGTACTGAATTTTCTACATTAATACCTTGTGTTGAATATTAAAACTTGCATGTTTGTGTGATTTTTAAAATTTTCCTTGATTATTTTTTTTTATCTAAACCCTAATACAATTTTTTAAATTAGCATATTACTAATTAAAACAATCTTAGTTTATTAATATATGATATGTTAATCATAAGTTTTACTATGTATTGTAAAATTTGTAGGTTTCTATAAATATGATAATCAAATAATTGCATGATACTATAATTTTTTTTNATATATATATATATATATATATATATATATATTAAAGTGGTATATTAAATTATTCACTTGTGTGAGTCCGGCAACTAATTATTATTTAATTAAAAAATACTTCAAGTCTAGTTTTTTAAAAATAAAATATTGTGATAAGACTTGAAACAGTGATATTTTTAATCATTTAAAATTCACTCAAATATAAATTTATTAAATGATTCAGATTATTTTAAATTAGTAAGTATATTAGTCCAAATAAATATTTTGGATTAATATAATTGATTTAATATTTAAATTCAATTAATATGAATTTAATTAAAGCCCGCTCCATAAAGCTCATATGTCATGTCACTTAAATTTGATTGCCCGAAGGAATTCCTATTCCAATCGAAACTCCTTTATTCTAAAACTATAAATAGGGGTCTCATAATTCAGAAAAGAGGACCAAAAAGTTTTAATAAGAAGCTAGAGAAAACTTGTGGATCGAAAGCTGCAGATTTCTCTACAAGTTCAAGAGTTCAAGAATTCAAGCATTCAAGTTTCAAGTACGATAAAGATCAAGAACGATCAAGATCAAGACCGCTGGCTTCAAGATCAAGATCGAAGCCCTTGAATTCAACTAGAAATCAAGATCAAGAGAAAGTTCAGGTTCAAGTGCAAGATCAAGATCAAGTTAAAGTTCAAGATAAAGTTCAAGTCCAGATCAAGTCCAAGTCCAACATATAAAAAGAAATAATATATGGAACACAATTCATAGCCAATGAAGTAGGAAGACAAAAATATATGTTGATGTTATATTAAATCAAGATCTTCTGTTCTTGATTATTGTTTCCTTGAAGCGAATTTTATTGTCTACAACATATAAAAAGAAATAATATATGGAACACAATTCATAGCCAATGAAGTAGGAAGACAAAAATATATGTTGATGTTATATTCATTCTAGTGTTCTATTTGAGTGAAATCTCTTTCCAGCTATACTTTACGTAGTTCATTAATTTGTACTTACATATCTACTAAAAAAATTGTTAAATTACATCATATAATAAGAAAAAACCAAAAAATTAGGAAGAAACTCCTTCGTTTGAGAGTAAGAAAAAAAAGACAAAAAGGAAGATCATGTGCATTTTCTGTATTTGTTTATCATTATTGTGTCTACCACAAGTTAATTTTATTAGAAAAATAATTCACAGTGTGTGTATTTGTCACTATTCACTCGTTATGTGAACACTAATTATAAAATTCTGTATCCAATGAAAATACAAAAGAAGTTAATTGAAGAAACAAAAAAAAAGAGAGATGAAAACCTTGGCGCACTATATATAGAGGTTTTTTCTGTGAAGCAACGCACCCTTAAATGCACATTTCTCGGTTCTTTTTTTTATTTAATAGAAAGAAAATACCTTAATTGTCATGCTATGGACTTTGGTGAACTATGTCAACGGATGGGGGATTAATCATTTATAAAATTTTCAATGATCTTAAATTGTCTCATAAAAGAAATATCGAAGAATTTATAAGAAATAAATTTTTGTGATTAAGGACCAAAGAAATATGATGGTTGAAATTGTTGTGACTATTTATAGTACATAAGTGTTTTTTAATAAATAATATATGTAGGTTACCTAAAAACGTATAAATATTCTAAAATGATGTTCTAAAATGATATGAATAATATTGAAATACGTAAAAGATGAAAATCGTAATAGGAAATTACGAGTGTGAATTGATGAGTGATTTTTTAAAATTTGTTCACCAACTCTTTCTTATGTGGTACCTCAAAGTTCATTGAATTTTGACCTTAACCAATTGTTGCAAATAACATTTGAGTTTTTTTTAAGAAGAAGAAGATTGGAAAACTTTAAAATTATAGACTAAAATTTAGAGGAAACACCCTCTATTTATAGCTAAGAAATAGTTGTATGAATCAGTATCTTATTAGAAAAGTCACAATCTTTCGAAAACTCCACTGCTCATCGAAAAAGTCACAATCCCTTGAAAATGTCACAACTTATTGGAGAAGGCACAAGCCTTCGAAAAATACATGACCATTTGAAAAATCACAACCCTTCGAAAAAGTCGCAACACGTCGAAAATGTCACAATCTCTCAAAGGAATCACAATCCTTCGAAAAAGCCACAATAAATTGGAAAAGTAACAACTCTTTAATAATGTGAAAAGGTATCTACTTTTCATTTAACAAAATTTCTTAAATGAATATATAAAATAATTTGAGTATTTTTATTTGGGGGTATCATAGTAATTCAACATTGAAATTTAGGAGTTTATAATTTTAAGATCGTATAGATAGATATAAATAAGGATATAGATTAGCTCATAGCATAAAAAATTGAATGAAGAATTAAAGTATGAAAGAATTGCTCGGCTAATTTTTTTAACGAATATCGAGGGTTTAAACCCCTCAAGCTAGTGAAAAATTAGAGCGGTTGCGATAAACCCCCACGGTTAATACATGTTTGTGGAGGTTACTGTAACCCCAAAAATTGAATCTCCACAAACGAGGCCTTTTTTGTAGTGATAACAGATATGTTGTTCGGCAGCGGAGGTGGATTTAGAGGTCCGAGTAGTGGGGGTGGATACGGTTGTTTTGGTGGCTGTGATGAATATTGTGGCTTTGGTGGCGGTGAATACGGTGGCTCTGATGATGGTAAATAAAATGTCTACGATGGCTCTGTAGGTGGTGATTCTGAAGGAGGGCAACGAATGTAATGACTATCGTCTATTATTTCTCTGAGGGAATAATTAAAATTGCAAAATTGTTTATAGTTATTGACTTTTAGTGGTAGTTGTCTTTTATTGCCACTGAAAAGTGATTTTTTTTACGGCCGAAGTGCATTTGTCGCTATATCTAATTTTAGAGAACAAATTAGTGGCAATTATTTTATTGCAGTTAAATAATTGTCGTTAAAAATACTTTTTGGTGTAGTTAATTCATATCAAAGCTATTGTGAATTCAATTAACCAAAAATAGAACTATAATTACACACAAAAAAGGAGTTTATATCTTAAAAAGCCACTCAACTTTGAGAATTTATCTAATAAAATCATTAAACATTGATTTGTATCACAAAAATCACTCTAGTTAGACTTTTATATCAAAAAACACACTCAATAAAATTTATTTTCTGTAAAAAATATCAACATATCAAATAACATTTGTCCCATATAAATATACACTCCACAAATAAATAAAATCAAATTCATAATTAATCTTTTTTTAAAAAATCTCGATTTTACTCAAACTGAAACTATGCCAACTTTGTCCACTGCAACTAATGCTCTATTAGTTATATTAATTTGATGATGAAATTAACTTATCTACTTATTTTAGAAATTCTTTTTTTTTTAAAATATTAGATGATATTTGATTAAATAATTTATTTTTTTTAAAAAAAATCTCGCCGATGTTAATATCAAAACTGTTATGTTTGGCCAAGTTAAGAAACACACAGTATTTTCTTTTTAAATTTTTGTCCAAATATTTCAATATTTCTCTACCTTAAGTAATTTATATAAACAAAAAAGGGAAAATCACATAAATATGCTACATCAAAAAAATATTTACTATTTATGTCAATATAATTTTTCTAACTAAATATAACAATTTTTTGGAATGAAACAAATTGTACAGGCGCTTGCCTCTTTCTCTGCATTTTTTCCGCATACTTCTCTTCTTCTGTTTATTCTTTTTCTTTTTCGTCTTTTTCTTTGTCTCTTTATCTTTCTCCGTTTTGCTTCTTCTTCTTTAAAATTTCATCCAAATATAAGTTTTTGTACATATTTTTTCATTTTTATCAAAAAATACGATAATAATAGTAACAGAATGATAAAAAATTTGTACAAAAATTATGTTTTCAAGCAGAAATTTCAAATCTAGAAAATTAAAGCAGCAAGAACTCATCAATGATGATTATTATAAAACTTCTAATTTTAAATTTATTATTTGAATTTTACGGATTGTGATTAATTTTGATAGATTGTTCTCACCAAATAATTGAAAATGTTGTTTGGAGATTATATATCAATTTTAAGTGGGTTTGATTAAGTTTATAAGTGATTTTAGGAGCAATATTAGATTGAAGGTCAAAAAAGGTTAATTTTATGGAACTATATGACAATTGTATTAAAGTTGTATTATATATGAATTAAAATTGAATTAAAGTCATAAACAATGAATTATATTCAAGAGTAATAAAAGTTTAAATTAGTTTATAGATTATTTTCATGTCTTTCATTCATTACGTTTTCTTTTATTCTTAATTTTATCTTCTAATTCAATTTTAGTATTGTGTAATACATTTTTAATGCAAATTTGATTCATTTTGTAGTTTTTTATTTGTCGCTGTTAGATTACTTATTTAATTTATTATTAATTTAAGTTTAATTCACTCTATAGATCATTGTCTTGTCTTTCTTTAGTTACATTTTTCATTCATTCTTAATTCCCTCTTCTAATTCAATTTTAGTATTTGTATAATACACTTTTAATGCAAATTTCATTCATTCTGCAGTTTATTGGTTGATTTGTTACTATTAAATTACTTGCTTGATTCATTATTGATACAAGTTTATCTATAGATCAATGTTTGGTCTTTCATTAGTTATACTTTTTATTCATGATTGATTCTCTCTTCTAATTCAACTTTAATATTTATTTATACACTTTTTATACAAGTTTAATTCATTTTACAGTTTATTGCTTAATTTGTTACTATTAAATTATTTGTTTAATTAATTATTGATACAAATTTTATTCAATTTACAAATAATAAGATGCTCTTTTGTTTGCCATATTTTGCATTTAATTTAGTTGCTACTCTTTTTTTGGGAGATCGAAAAGAGCTCATAAAAGAAGTGGGTAAAGAGAAGAGAGGAAGAAAGAGTGCGAGAGAGAAAGAAAAAAGAGCGAAAAGGAGAAAAAAAAAGAGCGACAGAAAAGAAAAAGAGCGAGAGAGAGAATTTAATAAAATACACAATATTGTCATATATTGCTATAAATGATAATAATTAAATAGTGCATTTAAAATAAGTAATTATTTTTTAAAAGGAATCCACTCAAGTAAATAATCCAACAAAAAAATATAAAATTGACTAAACAGAATATAATCAGGGTTCAACCAAACATTAATCTATACTTCGAAAAACACATACTAGAGACCCTTAGTGATCAAGACATAAAAATGGAGTGAAATTTAAAAATACGAATTCGATTTTGAATTTATTTGTGGAGTCTATATTTTGTTAACATAAAAGAAATTATTGTTCATATAAAAAATTTAGTTGAGTGATTTTATCGATATATAAATACTTAAGTTGAGTGACTTTATTGATATTAATATCTAAGTTGAGTGATTTTAGTGATACAAAAGAAAGTTTAATGACTTTACTAGATATATTCTCAAAGTTGAGTGACCTTTTGAGATATTAACTCCAAACAAAGTGATTCAAATAAGAGAAAGTGTAACAATATTATGTGAATGAAATTTGATGGACTTGGACTTATGGTTGTAATAGTTAGACTAAAATGTAATTGTTGAGCTTGAGAGGATGATAAAGTTAAAGACATAAGTTGATGAAATTTATCAAAATATTTATATTTTATTTATTAATAATGTCTAAATAATTATAACTTTTATATATATATATATATATAAATTCTCGATTCAATTTGGTTATTTTTGTGGTTTTTTCTTAGTGAAATCAAAATCAAATCAAATAGTATCAGTTTTAAAAATTCAAATCATATCTAACCAAATTAAATATGAATTTTTTTAAACGATTAAGCTCGAATTGCAGTTTGGTTTGATTTATCAACCACGACCATGAATAGCCATAGGAGTAATAATAATACTCCCCCGTTCTGATTTACTAGTACATTTTTTACTAGACACATTTGTTAAGAAAATAATAATTTATATATGAGTTTACCATTTTATTCCTATTAGTTGATAAAATTTAAAATTAATTTAATCAATGAAGATGTTGTGCCATTTTGAAAAAAATAACCATCTAAATAAATTGAGGGTATAATATATATATATATATATATATATATATATAGGTAGGGTTCAGAAAAACACAATCTGTCAGAGATTAGTTGTTGCCCTGGTCCTTGTGTGTTGGCTGGCTGCCTTGAATTTCGTCACTGGTTTGTGTCTTGATAGTACTTGTTTGATTTTAGTAAAAGTTGGAATATGGTTTTGTGCTTGTGGACTCCTTTTAATTAGTTATATAAAGCTAACATGATTTTGACAAGAGTCTCTTTTAATTTTTGCGCTCTGACTAAACTATAGAAAAAAAAGAAAAGAATATAGCTAAGTGTTTAAGCTTTATTTGTGCTTGTGTTGTTGCAGGGTAAGGACACACAATAACTAAGGAAGGACAAAAAGAGTTGATGCCAATGGGACGAATGACACCACTAGTATTTCTTTTTCTTGTTTTTTGGTTTGTAACATATAATGTGATTACAATATTTGTTGGGTTTGAGAAATCAAAATCAAGGGATGTTGGTTTTCCTGATCCCATTATTCAGAATCCCACAAAACTAGGTAATATATCAGAAAAGTTGTTATTCCATATAGCATTAACAGCAACTGATACTCCTTATAGCAAGTGGCAATGCCGCATCATGTACTACTGGTATATGAAAAATAAGAATTTACCGGGTTCAGAGATGGGAAAATTCACCCGAATCCTCCATTCAGGAAGCCCTGGCAATCTTATGGATGAAATTCCCACATTTGTCGTTGATCCTCTTCCACGAGGTTTTGATATGGTCAGAATTAAACATGCCTTTAATTTCTTTCCTCCACTCAGGTTTTGGCATCAAATACTCAGTTAGTTTGCTGCTTATTACAGGGTTACATTGTCCTCAATAGACCTTGGGCATTCGTTCAGTGGTTGGAGAAGGCTACCATAGAAGAGGAGTGAGTTGTCAAATGTACTTATCTGCAGCTTGACTGCATATATGTATATAACAATCTTATTCTATTGTGGCAGATACATACTTATGGCAGAGCCTGATCACATCTTTTTGAAACCGCTGCTAAATTTAGCTTATGGAGATTACCCGCTTGCTTTCCCTTTTTTCTACATGAAACCTGCTGAACACGAGGATATCATAAGGAAAGTCTTTCCCAAAAAAAATGGTCCCATAACAAATGTTGATCCCATTGGAAATTCCCTCGTCATCATTAAGAAGGTATATTTTTACTACCATGTATTAAATTATTGCAGCAACACCCTTTATTCTGCATGCTCCGCAAGTTTAGAGAGTAAGAATTTCATGATAATATAAGTAGCAGTAACTCTGACCGAATACATGCTCCGCAAGTTTAGTTATTAACACTAGAAAAGCGAAGTTGATGTAAGACAAGACCGCAATTGTGGTGCCAAATTTAGATATCTTTGTTTGCTGTTTCAAGAGAATGGAATGATAAATGGAGATGTTACTCAAGGTGTTGTCATATATAGGCCTGCTTAAGACTTGAAGTCTTTCACAATATTCTTGATATCACCTTATACTTTGGACTCTCGAAATCAATGCACATCAACTTTCCAACTATGGCTGAGGCTCTAATTATTTGCTTGTTTGATTTAATTTTCAGGATACATATCTTGACTGTCATTGATCATTAGCTTTATCATATCCCCCTACTCCTTGTACCATTACATTTGAAAGTATTGCCGATATCTAGACTGTTCATTTCTTTACAAATTTTGATTTTTTTTGTGTTGCAATTGTCATGCTCGCTGATTTTTCAATATCTGCTTGTTTCAGGTTGTCAATCTTCATAAATAACTGCAAGGTTATTTATATATTGTTAATGTTGTTAATACTATCTATATGTATCTTTTCAGCTTTAATTTCATCAATTATTCATAATAATTTTCCGTGTGTGTTTAGATTGTTATTAGATACAGGTCTCTCAACTGTGATCAAGTTTATTACAGCTACATCAATGCTTCGATCAGCACTATGTGCTTATTCTGCACCTGTATTTTTCAAGGAATTGTTTTTGGTTTATAATACAGAATTTGTTGGAGGAAGTTGCAACTACATGGATGAATATTTCTCTAAGAATGAAACATGATGAAGAAACGGATAGAACTTTTGGCTGGATCTTAGAAATGTGAGAGATGTGCTAATGAGCTGAAAGATATTGTACGTTTTGTCGTCAAAACTGTGTTTTTCACTCATCTATTTTGCTTAATTAAGGTATGCGTATGCTGTAGCTTCTGCTTTGCATGGTGTTCAGCATATTCTTTGGAAAGACTTTATGCTACAGGTTTTGATCTGTTTCTGCATATTTATTTTCTTATACTTTTCATAAGTAAGTAAATTTTTGGATTTTTGAAAATGTTTTAGCCACCTTGGGATTTGGACAGTTGAAAAAAGTTTATCCTCCATTACACTTATGCGTGTGACTACAACATGCAGGTAGAGTTATTATTTGTGTACTTAATTAGTTTCAATCTTTGTATTAATGATGAGTAATCTTATGCCGTAGCTTGTTGTTCAGGGTGAGCTTACTTACGGAAAAATTGGAGAGTGGCGATTTGATAAGAGGTCGTATATCAAAGGACCTCCACTTAAAAATTTATCCCTGCCTCCACCTGACGTCCCAGAAAGTGTGGTATGTAATATGTATACATCTCTCAACAAATCTTCAATTAGCATGGTTATTAGTGTGGCCTATATTGGTACAATTTTTTTAATAAAACATCGCATGCAATTATTAGTTAGATACAGACGAGGAGATCAATGATTTGGTTGCCAGTATTCATCAAGTAGTATGTTGTTAATATTCATTCCAGGAGAATCAATTGGCTCTTAAAGCTACAAGTGAAGAATAACCGGTTCATCAAGTTTAGTATCTATTCTTGATTCTAGCCCTACTATTCAATCCCTTAACAGAGGAAAACATGGGGTAGTAGATTGAATCTACGTCACTATTCTTTCCAACCGATCCAGAAAAAAGTAGATCAACTGTAGTATTTTTGTTTCTGATAAACAACAAGTAAACCCTACTTGTCACATAATGAGTATTATGTACATGCATTACATTGAATATAGGTATTTGCTTCAAGGCAAAAAAATAAACACTCCAGTATGCATCAACTATAACAAGATATAAAATCTTATTGAAGTTGGTTTTTACCCTGCCTCCTTGTATGAGTTCTCAGTCACAGCGTTAGTGCCCGCAAAATAAGCTAGCCCATATTATTGTGGGTTGGTGAGTGACTTTTTAGATAGGTAAAATATATGTTTATACCCATATTTAATCCATAGAAATATGAGTATTCATTGGTAATATATGGGTTAGCCGAATCAGTTAAGCTCTCAACTTTTATTTACTCGTATCACTAAAATTGTTGTAACTTTTCTTATTCTTTTTATGTTCCTAATTATCCTTCACTATAATTGAAAAACATAAATTGTTTGACCGTAAAAAAATATATACTATATTACATGTACATTTCTTTTGTTAATTATAATATTGAAAAGTTAAATAGGAATTTTTTTTTTTGACTTTGATGATACAATAAAACTAAATGAAACATCTTCAACATTTTCTTTTTATCAATGTTTAATTCTAAAGTAAAGTAATATTCTAATCATGGAAATATGGTAAATGTGGGTAAGCTTGTATTTTACCCAATCCATTTGTTACCGATATGAAATATGAGTTTGTTGAATTCTTATTCATTTTATGTTGACCATTTTCAACCGTCTAAATTTTTATTCAACCCGCCCATTTTCATCACTAGTCACATGATATTGAAGAAACCTTACCCCCTATACAAGAACTAGATTCTTTTACGTTTACCAAAATAAACAATCCCAACACAATAAAACAAAGATTTTATCATGAAAACCTTTCTCCCTCAAGGAAGGAAAAACCACACTACCATTTTATTATCATTAAGAAAAATTCAAAATTGCAACTCAATAATCAAAGAATTAACTCTAGAACCATTACTCTCTATCAATTAAGTATAATCAAAGTCTCTATTCTTACGTCAAACTCGTTTCTTATTACAATTCTCTCAAACTCTCTTTAACTCGACTCCCCAGTCAAAACCCACTTCCTGTTATAACTCTCTCAAAATTTCTTCTCTCTTAGAACACACCTCCTAAACACTGATTCAAGAACAACCAATGTAACACATTACTTCAGAATGAAATTCCAACTCTAGTACTTCTTTCATTTGCTTTGTTGATCTCCTTGATTATTCGGCCTTCTCTTGGAATAATTTCTCTCAATTTATGATTTCACAATGACAACTATTTCTCTTTTTTGCTTTGTCCTTTATAGAAGTTCATTTTCTCTTGATCGACTTCTACCAGGAAGATATAAGTTTTCCTAGAAATCTAATCCTTTTCATCTCGGCTTGCTGTTTTGGACACACTTTTCCTCTTTTATCTCTAAATAAGTGAACTCTTCCCGCCTCTTTATTTTAAGTCCGGTATGTGTTATGTGAACCTTGTTCATTTTGACATCATCAAAAGTATTTTGAGCAATTCATTATTCATAAATTTACCTCTTTTTGATGATGAATTATATACTTAGACATGATAACAAAATGTGAACAATATCTAAGGATATTAGCCATCCAAACAAAAAGAGAAGAACAAATCAAAGACAAATAATCCAGTAAAAGAGTATGCATTAGGTTATAAGTTCACAGTGCTCCAAACAAATATCCAACATTGACACAAAACATAACTTTTCACGAGAATATCTCAAAAAAAACAAAAAGGAATGATAGAGGAGGTGGAAGGAGGGAGAGGTATGTGGGGTATGAGATAGGGACAATAAATATGAAACATGATACACACGAGCATTGTTGTCTTGTTGTTGGAGTAGTAACTGGTCCTTCAATCTAGCTACTTCCACCTATGACTCGGCCATCTTAGTACAAAGAGTATCAATCTAAGTAAGGAGGACAATATTATGTTCCCTGGCAGCATGAAGATCATTGAGAAGAATGGCAACTCGGCTAGTAGCCCTGGGAGCAGTAGCAGAACCAAGTCGTCATTATCAAGAAGTCTGCAGTAAGAAAGACTAGACCTAAGTAACCATATCCGACTTGTTCAGAACTCTTCCTTCCATCAAGGGATTATTAAAAGCTTTAAACATAATAGTGGGGAGGATGCTAAAAGCCAACTGATGAGGACCAGGTTTAGGATTAACTACGTATCGCATGTGTTTTATCATAAGAGAAGGCCAGTCAATAGGTTCTTTGTTTTCGAGGGCATTGGAAATCCCCATGTCCTTAAAGGAAGCCTGATGAAGCTTGTCCCCCTAGAAAGAACTCCCTTGTGCACTAATTCGTACAACAATTTGTGAAAAGGTATCATTTTCCCTTTAAGCACCTTTCTTTGTCGTGCAAAGACCCTCCGTTGTGTTTACATAGATGTGAGCAAAAAATTTTCATCTTTCGTTCACACGTATTCACTTATCCCAGCTATCAAAATATGAAAAATTTCATGAAGACGTACATTATAAAATATTAATTTAACCTTATTAACAGGGGAAGTAGCAACGTTATCTTCAAACACATTTAGGTTCACATAAAATTCAACTACCTGATTTTCGTGGACCTCTAACCTTGTGTCAAGAAACAGATCCACCCAACCCTGAAAGTACAATAATTCAAGCACCTTTTGAACCACATCTCAAGTCCAAACCTCGTGATGAGAGGTTCTCCCCCTTAAAAATGCTTTAGACCTAAAACACATTTCCTTCCCTATTTCGAAGTACTTGGACAAATTCTTACTCATTTTTTTGTGGGGGAGAAAGGAATTAGAGGGAATAAAATCATCAGGTGCCTAATCAGGGTCTGAACCAAGAACAACAAAAAGAGACTGAGGGGAGGGAAATAGAGACTTACCGGCGTGACGATATTTGTTGCTTGATTCAGCATCCTTTTGAGTTGGGCCTGACTAGCTTCGTGTGAATGGGATGTGGATAATGGTTTTCTTTGGAGCAATATGCTTGCATGGTTTCTGCGGAACAGTTTGGCGTAGTTGACTAATAAGGGGAACCTCATCAATGTCTAGGTTTTGTGAATAAGTGGTCTGGGTGGGCATTGGGTTAGGATTTGATGTAGGAAGAGGAATTTCTAAGGATTATGGTGGGACTAATGGTCTTGAAGAAGTGGATATTTGATAAATAAAATTAGAGTTAGGGTTTTAGGTGGAGATGGTGAGGGAGTTAAAGGGCTGCCGAAGGCGTATATTGGGAGAAGAGAGGATGAACGGATCAAAGATGGTGACCAATGAGGAGGGAATTGATGAGGCGGAGATGAAGGTGTGGTGGAGGTGACCCCTTGCCCCTAAGATAATTTCCTAGGTGACTCGGTGTTAGACTCGTAAACTACTTGATCTAACTACGTGCAGACATGTCAAGGACTTGGGCATTGGTCTTGACATGAATGGGGGCAAAACAGTGCAACACAGGTTCAAGGTGCTTTGGTGTTGGCAAAACAACTTGAACATGCAAGACTTACGTGCGGGCAGGAGTAATCGGTAAGGCAGCGTGTTGGCCTGACAAGGCAAAGCTGTGAAGACTTGATGATGGCAAAATCAAAGGCATTTCACGTGAATTGCGGAAATAAAACTAAGTGTTGGAGGGCAGCTAAAATATTCTAAGTATTGGAAGCTGGCTGAAACATTGTAAGTGTTGGAATGTAGCCTGAAATATTCTAAGTGTTAACATATTAATATTTCGCGTGGATAAGGATGTAATTTGAATTAGATCCTATCCGTTAGAAATATAGATGTTGGAAACTTTAGTTTGAATCATGTGATGACAAGTGTCGGACATGTGTTATTTGTAACTGCCGCATGTAACTGCCACGTGTAGAAATTTTATAAAGGTTGAAATTTCGTTTAAGGCTATAGAGAGTGATTCTGGTCTTAGATAAATTCGTGAAGCCTTCCCTTTGTATTAAATATAAGATTAATAAAGGTTGGGACGAGTTCCTGTACATTCTGTTCGCTGTTTAACTTTGCTGCTTAAGTATTTCTATACTTAGTCAACTCTGTGTGAGTAAGATAGGCTGGGTGTTGCAGACGTTTCCAGGACTGCCTAGGGTGGCGTTCGGTAAAAATAAATCGACCCTCTTTCACTTAGGTATGTATGCCTTTTCGGTGAGGAGGAGGAGTCCTCATCAACGGAGTAGGATACTAGGTTTGGTGGTGTAGACATTGTGAGGATTTATGGGTTTGAGAGGATTTTCGGTGCTTATGTGAGAGATGAGTGAACAAGATTAATCATCACCATTATTTCTTTAGTCTTAGCCTAGTCTAGTATAAATACTATATTATTTCATTTTAGTAGGTAGATTATTTTTGTGATATATATTAAGATTATGACTGATACTTTAGAGTCTAGAGAGAGTTGGGGCTATGACTTTTATATTAATAAATTGCTGATTTGACAAAGCTTTCCTCTTAAAGGTTTATCTTTTAGTTAGGTGCTTGTTAGATTCTATTAATTGAGGGTTTAAGCTTTCTATTGCTGTACTTGTGAATCAATCTCCATCTGGTGTTTTTTCAATCCTTGTATCTTTATTTCTTCTTCTTAGTGTTAAGGTTTCCACTTTCACATTTCAGTTTTATATCAAGAAGAATGGATGGAGTTTGTAGAGAATCATGTCTTTTTTTTGGATATTCTTTGCCTTTTGGTATACCTTGTTTATGAATGAAATATGTTTACCTTATAAAAAAAGAAATTGAAACAGTTCCCTCAATCCAAAGGTCAAACCATTATAACAAGATAATTTTAATAATATATACACTGTTATTAATGATTCACTTGGAAATATTATGAACTTACGTTTTACAGAAACACTAATAATTTGTTTTCAGGTCCATTTCATTTCAATGTTGAGGTTTTTTTTTTGATTCAGTAGATTCATTCCTGGCATCAAAAAGACAATATTGTCTTTGCCAAAGTAGGAAGCTGAGAAGCTACAAAAAAAGTCTACACATTAAAACACTATTTAGAATGTTAGTTCTAGGAGACAAAAGAAGTAGTCTAGCTAACAAATTAAATCAATTTTTTTAGCTTAACAGAAGTAGGAGACATTTGGTTTTGAGGAAATGCTAAACCATCGAAACAATTTAGACCCGGTACTTAATTACAACAATTATTGGGCGTTGCTTCTATGGATCCTTTGCTTTCGTTTTGATCTGTCTTAGAACTGTTTGGACTCATTTATGAGTATGGACCCAAGTTCACAAAGAGCATGCTGACTTGACCTCTCATATTATCCCCTACATGTAGTCAATTATGTACTACTTCCAGCTACTAACATCATTTCTAATTTGATTTTTGCGTTGCTGCGACATTCATCTTTGGATATTTACGAGTCTCATAATCATTCTTCAACTTAATTACCAATCACTTTTTCACGTAATCCATTATATCCATCCTTTGTTGAATATGTATGTCACCTAAATTATCTTCGGCCATGCTTATGTACAATTATCCTAAAAACTATGATCTACAGTATTCATATCCATAATATATACCAGCTTTTGGTCATCATGCACCATGAAACATTAATTTTTATTCTTTTGGTTGATGAACTTTGTAATTTTTTCTTATTTATCAACATGGATGTTCACTTGTTTGGCCTCCTTTGTCCTAATGAAATATTAAACAACTTAAATAACCCCAATAATGTTTATCCTATATACCATATGAAGAATAACTTCATGCCTTTCGTATTATGATGTCATTCTTGAGTAGTATATCTAAAGTCTAGGAGTGTAGCTATGTTTATATGGGTGACAAATGAATGGACATCAAAATCGCATCCCCGTCATCAAGATTTTTACTTTTCTTCTCTAACATGTTTTTGTGGAATCTTGGTACAAGCCAAAAAAAAAAAAAACCTCAGGCTGGGTGTCACATTCTCTCATCACTTTTAGGTCTACTCCATTATTTTTATTTTGCTTTTGCATATCCTCACTCCCATATTGTCTCATCACTTTTAGGGATACTCTATTATTTTTATTTTGCTTTTGCATATCCTCACTCCACCACTACTATTCACTTGACACATGTAATGTTTAATTTCTTGTATGGTTTCACCTATTGTGTATGTTACCTGTTCAACTTAATGAGTATTATATACTTCTTTTTTTAGCATTGCCCTTCTATTATGTTGGATCTCCGAAACACCAATTATTAAATTATATAAGATATCTTTTTAAATGTTAGATTTTGTTTTTCGAGGCTTATAACTAGTGATAAGGTTGCAGGTAACTCTTGTGAAGATGGTAAACGAAGCAACTGCCAACATTCCAAATTGGTGAGCAGAGCAGTGATATTATACTATTTGAAGCCCAACCTACACAAAACAAACAATTCTTTTTCACTCTCACAAAAATGTAATACATAGAAACAAGTTTTATAATATATATGGAAATGTTTATCTAGTAAATATCTTTTGATAAATGAAATATAGATGGTTAAATCCTTTCTTTTTCACTTCTTTTATCCACCACAAGGAAGAGTCTACAAAGAATATTTCTTTAAATCTAGATAGACATTAAATACCATAAAAATATACAATCAAAATGTGTTTTAATGTCAATGGTCCGGACATGCTGTGTATCATAATATATAGGGAAAATGACCTGGAAGACTCTTTTACTGGACTCAATTCGTAATTTGAATTATTTTACTTACATTTTATCAACTAAACCCTTAAGCTCAATGAAACTCTATTTTTAAGCCCTTTTGACCATAGACGAAACTTATGTGACACTAAAATCACCGAGTTGGATAAATTCATGATCCCACACGTCTTTGAAGCAAGTCATACAATATTATTATATTAAAATGGTCAAAATTATAAGATAAAATAAAAATAAGAAAAAAAAGAAAAGAATATTATATTGAAAACCTTCTTCTTAACTCCACCTCGCCCCACCCCACCTGTTCTCTCTTACTCTTCAGCCCTACTCCTTTTCTCCTCTTCTTCTTCTCAAACCTCAACCCTCATTCCCCCACCCTCCCCCTCCCCTACTCATTTTCTCTTCTTCTTTAACGTAAACATTATCACCATAAAATCATTAAATAAAAAATTTAAAAAGTTTTTGCAACAAGATATACCATTCACCATTTTATAAACATAATTCATTAAGATCTATTACTTTAATATATATATATATAAACATATTTTTTCAATTTGAAGTTTTGTTGATATCTCTTTTTATCAAATTAAAATTAATAGAATCCTAAAGCATGTGCAACAACTAATTATAATCTTTCACATTTTGTTATTGAGGAAAATTTTCAGTATGAGCTAGGATGAAATATGAAAATGGTAGTTTTTATTTTTGGGTTGAAAATGGTAGAAGCTGGGAACAAAGAATATGGAGTGGGAAGGGGGTGAAATGAGTATAGTCAGAGAGAATCTTTTTTTTTTACATTTTTAAAATACTATTTATTTTTAAATATTTTATTTATGATGTCTCATTAGAAAATTAATAATAATTATGATGATGTGTCATTAAAAAATGAGGTGATATTTCATGTGTAAAATGACTATGCTACATGCACACCCATCAAGTAAGAAATGAGTCAAAAATATTCTGTTTGATTAAGTTTAAGGGTTCAATTGACAAAGTCGTAAGTACATGAATCCAACATACAAATTGAGTCAAGTACAAGGTCCTCTCAGGTCATTCCGCCTAATATATATTAGTAGAGAATGCATAATTCAACCCTCAGTTTCAAAAAAATATTTTAACTTTATGTAATACACTTTATTGTTGTGCCAATTGAATTTATTCCCCCTTATGACCCCATATGAGTGTACTTTACTCACCAATAGAGCGTGAGGTAACTCTAATATTTAATAATTTTTTTTATCATCTATTACATTATAAATATTATTTTATTACTTTATTTATGTTGTATTTATTTTCAACTCTTTTTCCCTCCTATCCGTTTCTCTTTTTCCATTGGTCAATTTTCTAACGCCTCTATCACTACCCAGGGGTACACTCTAGATGTAACATGGTGTACAAGACCTTGAAAGGTCTTATACAAGTCATTAGCATATCATAACATGAAGTAATAGAAAATTGTGCATGTTTTAAAAACATCTTGCAATAATATCAAAGTTTCATAAAATGAAGTGAAAGTCTTATAACACTCTGGAAATCCCATGACTTAGTCTAGAGACTCACTTGATGAACTAAGACTTAAAACAGTGTTTATAAGCTTATAATAATGTATTCAACCTAATTAGGAAGTATTAGAATCAAAACGTTAAAAAATGACCACGACGTCCAGAGACTAGTGAAATTGAACTAGTGTGCCTTTTTTGTTTCAAGGGGTTTAAAGAGTCGAATTTAAGTCAAATTAGGTGAAAAGGATTAAAGTACATATTAGAGTGTGTTTAGGTAGAAATTTCTAGGTACGACTCCTCAAGGACCACCCTAATGGTCCTTGAGAGGACCCTAACATTTGACCCTAAAAGTTGTCAATTGTCAATGGGCAAACGACGGAGCAGACAACGAGCCATCGATGAGTCAACGGACCATAGATGGTGCTCATGGTTGGAGACTTAGCCAAATCACAATATTGCTCAAAAACCAGGTCTCTGACCAAAACCACGAACTACCAGTACGGTCCATGGTTTGGTCGGTAGACCGTTGACGTGGAGTCTTCGTTTTGTTCTCCACTTCACTGTCTAATTTCGGCAAAGGTTAGGATAATTAGTTAATAAATTAATAAGGTATTAAGGTATGGTAAATTAATTTAGTTGGGGACTATAAAAGATTATACTTCATTAGACTAACTCAATACAATATTATTTCCCGAACCCAATTCACTCCCACTTCTCTCTACTTTCTTTCACTACCCCAAAGACCCAAATAAAGACCAAGGTTCAAGCTTCACTAGGGCTTCAAGACTCATGTTTTCCACCATCATTATTTAAGGATTGTTGAGGTATGGAAGCTATTAACTCTTTGGAACCCTGTCCCCAAGAGGCTCTTCAAAGATTTGAATTTTATGTTCTTCAAAATTATGGTTTTCACCCAATTTCGTGGGTTATCCTTCAAATTAATTTCTTATGATATTGTGTTGGTTTATATTGATAGATTATGATTGTTTGTTGGTATATTGTTTTAGTTCTTTAGCTATGAAAAAGATTGATTAGGGTTGTTGTAATTGGAGATGTTATTAATTATTTTACTATTACATGATTTTGATTATTGGATTATTGGATAAATGTTGTGGAATTGAGGGTGAGATGTTCAAGGAGATTCTTGCAAGCCATAGGTAAGACTTCTAAGATCAGGATTACTATATTATGGTGATGTTGATTTATACTTCACGTTTTTATTCAATTGGAGAGTAAATGATGAATCTATGCATGTATTATTAGGATATGATTATGTTGAATGTGAGATCATGATGAACTAAGGTTACGGAGGATTGCGAAAAATTCTGTTGTGCTTCTTCTTAGTGTGCTTATGATATGATGTATTTCTCACATAATGATGGTTTAGTGATGAAAGAATATTCTTATCCTAGACCTTATGAGATAATGACATGATTATACAAGGTGTTAGTCTCTTATGACCTATATTAAGAATTGATTATTAAGAAGGACTTAAAGAGACTTCAAAAAAGGAATTTAGCTTAGCACCGTACAAACTAGATGTGAGAGGTGTCACTTCCCAAGAGAGAAGGTAGGTTAACTATTGTTCTCATGAGATGGAGACTACGATGAAAATGTGCATACATGAGTTTTAGCAAATCTACTAGTTCCTTAAATATGTGACCCCATAGGAATACTAGCTAGTGGATCCACCTAGATGCTATGTTGATGTTATAGTTCTACCTTGGAAAGTAGAGCACCTTCATTTGGTATAGTGTTTCATGACACCGGATTCCATGTTTAGATCACATGGTCTATACTAAGTTATGCCGAATGTTTCCAAAAGTAAAATGAATGAATGAAAGTTGTCACATTCGGGGAGCACCCCCTAGACGTAACTGGCGTCATCATCCTCATCGAGGACTAAGACTAGCCTCTTAGCTTTACATCATTACATTCATAGGTTAAAATTCGAAAAAATTTAAAAAATTTCTTATATCTATCATGAGGTTTACATAGACCTCTTGCATACACATAATATATATTCATATCGAGTATACATAGAACCTTCGTATAAGAGAATTACTTAGTCTTGTACTTTAATTGCACACACACATATATATATATATAAGATATAACATAGTCTTAAAACCGGATGTCTCATGTCATAACCAAACAAACACGATTATAAAAATTGGGCATAGCTGATACATCAATACCATAAAAGACACACATAGGCTATACAATCTTTAATACTCAAATGGAAGGAAATGAACATATTGTCTTTAAAACTAATCAACATTTGAAGCTAGAAAATGGCATTGTACTCAAATTAATGAGGACCTACCCAACTTGGAGAGTGAGAATCCAAGTCTTTCTTCAAATGTCTTCACAAGCCTTCAATGACCGGAACTAAAATTTTGGGTAAAAAGGGAGAAAATGGGGTTAGCATATCACTTGTTTTAAGTATGAGACCATATGAACACAGAACATAAAATCATGTTAAAAAGGGACATTTAATTAAAGTATGAAATTTACTTTGAATAGCCTTATGCACCTTCAAGAACCCATACCAACCAATAAGGCATATTCATTAAGTAAAGACCATGTACATCAAGAACAACAATACTAAGTCTACTCAAGCCAACATGCATATCAACATAATCGATCACCTTGTCAAGACAACTCTATTATCAAGTCTTAATATAACCAAGCATCGATGAGAGTTCATAACATCATAACCAAGGCAAGACCATTACTCATGACCCTCATTAAGTCCACTAGTGTAATGACTAAGCAAAACCCCATAAACTTACTCAATAAAATAAACCCAACAAGAACCATGACCAAGTCCAACTTCACATAGTATATCATTAAGAGTAAATAGAATCATACATTAGCAATAGAGACCAAAAACATGTTCATAAGTGAAACCAATCATCATATAGTATCATTCATATTTATAAGCATATACATACATAAGAACATCCTCCTAAGACTTCCCTCAAGGCTAACTAGTGCAATGTTTACGTAGAGTCCCACACCCTTACCTAGACTAAGCTAAACCCCTTAGGTCATCCTAGTTAGAGTTCATTCCTTTAGTTAATTTTACCTTTTGGGAACATCTTAACTTAACTGAAATAGGCCATATGAACAAATGTGGAATCCGGTGTCATGGAACCCTACACCGAAGGAAGGTGAACTACTTGCAATGGTAGTACAAAAACATGAACATAGCATCTAGGTGGATCCACTAGCTAGTATTCCTATGAGGGAAACATAGTTCAAGAACAAAGAGATATAGTTGGGACCCTCTTTATGCTACATGTATTGTAGTCTCCAATCTCATGTGTACATTAGTGATCCTACCTTCCAGGGACACTCCTCACTCTAGTTCACTCGCTGCGAAGCTAGAGTCCCTTTTGAAATGTCTTTAATGCTTTTTTTAATCATCGTAGCTTAATGTAGGTCATGGGGTCTATCACTTATATAATCAACATCATCATATCTAAATAAGAATTGAATGAGTATTTTCCTTTCATTACAATTCATACAAGTGAGTTTAGCACATTTACATAGTCACATCATAATAAGGCACATTGGTAAGTTATCACCGTTCTTATAACATTTACATTTTAGCCAAAACTCACAATCCATAGTTAAAGACATTTCAATTCAACATCATACCAACCCTATCAATCTTAACATAAGGTATACTTCAATACAACATCATCACTTAATCACAAGTAGTCATAATTGAAGTAAAGAATATAGATCACAAGATTTACTCAATCTCCTTCACAATGACCTCATCAAGGTCTTACCATCAACCATCCAATTAAACCTAACAATAGTAAAATATAATCACACAATAGTAACCAACATAAAAATAATGTCAATAGATTCACTACACAACAATTCATCACTAGTTCATAGCCTAGAATTAGAGACTTAGATCAAGTTCATAATCCACTTCACAAACTAGGTCAATTACTCAAGAACTAGCATAATTGGATTACGATATATCACAATATACTCATAATTAGCATAATAAAAACATAGTGTAGTAATTTACACACTAACAAAGCCAATTGAGGCAATACTTATACAATTCAATTCAAGATCACAACCTAGGGTTAAGGGGAAAAGATCATCTTCCACAAACTAGGTCACATCATCAACAATTAGTATAATGTATCCATTATACATGTTAATATACTAATAATAACAAAAATAAACCATAAACAAAACAATTCACAAGATCAATTTCGGATTGGAAGAAACCCACTTGAATTTCATACCTTTGAAATCAATTTGGAGGAGCCCTTTGAGGAAAGAGATCCCAAAGGTGAAAGAAATCCCATACCTTAATAATTGATGAAGTTTATGGAGAAACTTTATACTTATAATACCTAGAACCAATATTTTGCTTGGTCTTCAATGGGATTTCTTTGGGAGAGAGAAAGAAGAGAGAAGAAAGAGCAATAGGGTTTTGGGAATTATGAGGGTTAGGTTAGTTTAATTAGGTTAGGGTCTTTATATAGGTCATTAACTAAATTTATTAGACCTACCTTAACCCCTAACTAATTAACTAATAACCTAATTAATTAATTTGACTTACCTTAAAATGTGCAGCAATAGTCTCTTTGACAGACGAGACCATGTCCATGCCAAGTTGCAAGGGTGCTCCTCAAGGGCCCTTGGTTGGTCCTTGGGGACTCGTAACCGGATGTTTCGACTATAAAATAACTCTAATACGTATTAGACACCTTAACAACAATTCTAACATTTTCCAACTCTTAAAACTTAGTCAAATAGGCTAAGACATGCTAGCCCCTCTTGAACTAGTTTTCGAACGTCATGGGCGTTCCTTGATGTTTTGATTCTAAAACTTCCTAAATGACTAAAATACATTATAATTGACTTATAAACAGTGTTACAACTCATAAAATCGCATGTTAGGCTCTAGATTAGGCTTTAAACTTTTGGAGTATTACATTATCCCCTCTTTAGGAACATTCGTCCCCGAATGACACTAAAATTCTTGAAAAGGAAGGAATAGACTCAAGACTAGTAGCCCTAACAATCAAAAACATATAAAAAAAAGAGTTACACTCAAAATAATCATAACCACATGGCCTTTTTCCAATGCAACTCAAAACAACCTTTTTCAGCTCATAAGAGTTCAACATTCATTTCATGCTTATTCATTATACCAAGGCTTGATTCAACACATATCAACATGCTCAATACAATTCATGAAGGCACAATATACCAAAATGCACAACATAAACTCAAAACAAGTAAAAAGATTTTTTTTTATTTTTAGGCATAAAGTTCACTCTAACATGCACCTTTTTGCACAACTACTCAAAACAAGTAAAAAGCAAAATCTTCATTTTTCGGCATAAAGTTCCCTGTAACATGCACCTTTTTGCACAACTTCACCAAAATCAAGAGAGTTTCAAATAAATTCATTATTTTCACTACAAGTAGGAATAAATAACCTTAGCTATCAAATATATGAGGGTAAAGGAACTTCATGACGGCCTCGACCTCCCATGTTGCACCCTCAACTAGGTATTCCTCCATAACACCTTTACGGAAGCCACCTCTTTGTTCCTTAAAACCTCTACTTGTCTATCAAGGATTTGAATCGGAACCTCCTCATAAGAGAGTTTATCTTGAACACCTAGACCTTCAATAAGAAGAATGTACTCGGAATCACCGATACACTTCTAAGCATAGAAACATGGAACACCGGATGAACCAAAGCCAATTCACTAGGTAACCTCAACTCATATGAAACCTTATAAATCTTTTGCGAGATTTCATAGGGACCCACATAACGAGGACTCAACTTCCCTTTCTTGCCAAATCTCACCACCCCTTTCATGAGCAAAATTTGTAGATACACTGTATTACCTTCTTCAAACTCTAATTCTCTTCTCCTATGGTCGATATAAGACTTTTGCCGGCTATAGACTATTTTCAAGCGATTTATTACAATATGAACTTTCTCCAATGTCTTATAAATAAAACCGGGACCCAAATGTGAAGACTCACCCACTTCAAACCATCCAATTGGAGATCTACATCTCCTACTATACAAGGCTTTTTAAGGAGCCATAGATATTGATGAATGGTAGCTATTGTTGTAAGAAAACTCAACCAAATGCAAGTGTTTATCCCAAATTCCTTTTAAATCAATTATACAAGCTCTAAGCATATCCTCAAGGGTTTGAATAGTACGCTCTGCGTGACCATAAATTTGAGGATGAAAAGGGTGCTAAGCTTCACCTTAGTACCCAATCTATTTAGGAATGATCTCCTAAACCTAGAGTTGAATTGTGCACCCCTATCCGATATGATGGATAACAGAATACCATTATGACATACAATCTCATCTATGAATATGCTTGCATAATCCTCCGCAGAGTAAGTAGACTTGACAGGAATAAAATGAGCGGATTTGGTCAACCTATCCACAACCACCCATATGGAGTCATATTGCTTTTGTGTCCAACGCAAACCGACCACAAAATCCATATTAATGTCTTACCATTTCCAAGTAGGAACTTGGATTTCTAGGAGTAAACCTCCCGACTTTTGATATTCGACTTTCACTTATTGGCAATTTGGACATTTTACAACAAATTCCGCAATGTCCTTCTTCAAGCCTCCCCACTAAAATACTTATCTAAGGTCATGATACATCTTTGTATAACCCGGATGAATAAAGTAACGGGACCCATAAGTTTCTTCAAGAATCCAGTTCCTAAAACAATCTACATTGGGAACACACAACCTTCCTTGATACCTCAAGACACCCCCCTAAGGAGAATGACTCATAAAGCTTACCAAGAACCGATCCCTTCATCTCCATCAATGGTTGATCAAGGTGTTTCTTAGACTTCACCTCAACCACCAAATATGAATCGAAGTTATAATGGACCATAAAACCACCATTCGTAGAATCTTCCGATCTAACACCCAATCTAGCCAACCTATGAGCATCTTTCACTAGGTCTTGCTGGCTTCTTCTACATGAGATATACTAACCATGGTCATACGACTTAGAGAATCCACAACCACATTGGCCTTGCTGGGGTGGTAGAGAGCACTCATGTCGTAATCTTTCAAGAATTCCAACCACCTTCTTTGTCAGAGATTCAACTCCTTTTGGGTAAACACATATTGAAGACTCTTGTGGTTGGTATACACATCAACATGCACATCATACAAGTAATGTCTCCATATTTCGAGGCAAATACCATGACCTCTAACTCAAGATCATGAGTTGGATGATTTATCTCATTCACATTGAGTTGCCTAGAGCCATAGGTTATTACTTTCCCATGTTACTTAAGCGCACACCCTAGACCCACTCGGGATATATATCACAATATAAAACGAAGCCCTTGGTACCCTCCAGTAAAGTCAACACCAGAGCGAACGTAAGCCTATCTTTAAATATTTGGAAGCTTCTTTCACATGCCTCTGAGCACTCAAATTTCCTGCTCTTTTGGGTCAAAGTAGTGAAGGGAGATGGAATGGATGCAAAACGATCCACAAACCTCCTATAATGACCCGCTATACCCAAGAAACTCCTATTATCGGTTGGAGTCAATGGTCTAGGCCAATTTTTCACTGCCTCAATTTTCCTTGGATCAATCTCAACTCCCTCACAAGAGATGATATGACCAAGAAATGCCACCGACCTCAACAAAAACTCACATTTGCTATACTATGCAAATAGTTGATTCTCATTAAGCACTTGAAACACCACCCTAGAGTGATCCATGTGATCACGCTCATTTTTTGAATATATCAAGATGTTATCAATGAAGACAATGACAAATGAACCTAGGTAACTTTGAAACACCCTATTCATGAGATTCATAGAAGCCACAGGGGCATTAGTGTGACCAAAGTACACTACTAAGAACTCATAGTGACTATATGTAGTCTGAAATGCTGTGTTAGGTATATCCTCACCTCTCACCCTAAGTTGGTGATACATCGATCTTAAGTCAATCTTAGACAAGTAGCTTTCCCCTTGGAGTTTATCAAATAAGTCATCAATCCGAGGGAGAGGATACTTGTTCTTAATAGTGACTTTATTAAGTTGATGATAATCAATGCACATTATAAGGGACCCATCCTTCTTCTTTACAAACAAAACCTGAGCACCCGATGGAGAAATACTAGGTCTAATGAAGCCTTTGTCTAGTAAATCTTTAAGTTGAGCTGTCCTATCCGGGGAGCACCCCCTAGAAGTAACATGGCATACTTGACCTCTTGGAGGTCTTATACAAGCCCATAGTCATCATTCATTGCATTGTCATAGTAAATTTTGCAGAAAATTTAAAACGTTTCATAGCACATCATATGTTAGAAAGTTTACCTCATATATATAAAATATCATAAGTACATATTTATATCTTAAGTCTCTTGACCAATCTAGACACAACATAATAAGAGTACAGTAGGGACACGACCCATAGAACATAATACATAAGTAAAGAATTTATAAGACTTTACAGTAAGATAAACATTAGGACATCCTTGGACTTAAGGATTCCTTTCCTTGAGCTTGGGAATCACATATCAAGCTCCTCAATCATATAGACATCATTTAATCATCCATAACCTACAATTTGTGTAAAAAGTAGAGAATAATGGAGTTAGTACAAGAATGCACTAAGTATGACAACCGCGCAAAAACATGCATTTAAAAGGGACATTTTCTTGAAATCATACATAATGCCTTTTTGAGTAAATCTTCATATTACCTTTATACAATAGCATTTATATCATTCACATACTTCATATAGACATATTCAAACGCCAAACATCATAGAAAAACAGATATAGAATTTATGTCATTTTTGAGACACATTACAGTAAGCACTTTTCTTTACATTGATACTTGGTGCAATGAATCATCTTAAGGTCACAAGAAAGCATACATACAACCTACATAAGCCAACACATATCATCTTATAAGCATAATATATCAAAGACACATTTAAGTAAACACTCTATTGGCTTTACAATACGCTATATCAATTTTCACATACATTGACTTCACTTCACATAAATCATCATAAGACCTTGTTCATGACCCCAATCTTAGTCTGCTAGTGCAATGTATATGTGAAGTCCCATTACCCTATACATATAATTAGTAAACCCTTCATGAGACCACAAACCTTATGATTCAATTCATACATCAACATATTAAGTGAAGACAACCTCATTCATGTCAACAACCTTTATCATAAAGTCCTTAGAACTCACATAATGTATATAAGCATAAGACCACATCACATAGACTCATACCATGAACATCTTAATGAAAATAGATAACTACTACCATGCCATGCATAAAGACATAATCATAATCATACACCTTAGAACACCTTCCTAGTAAGGAGCTACTTGTGCAATGCCTAGATGGGTTCATTACTTCCACCTGTCCTAGGTAACCTCCCACAGGTCATCCTAGTTAGGGTCTTAGTTATTTACTTCCGTTATCAATTTTTCTTTAGGATAACTATAGCCTTAACCGACACTAAGACCATGGGTCCTAACCATGGAATTTGGTGTTGTAGAGCCTTACACCAATGAAAGGTGTCCTTACCTAGCCAAGGTAGGACATTAAAACATGCTAGCATTTTAGTTGATATGACATTGCTAGATCCTATGTGGCAAACATATTTTATGGAACTTGGGGGCATCATGGAAAGATCTCTCTACACCCTTTTTTTGGGCATGAGGCTATCCACCCCGTGAGGACCGTTAATGGACTCTACTTTCCCTCCTTAGGAAGGTGCTACCCCCTCATCTACAAGTTCACTCGGTGTTAATCTAAGTTTCCTTTATTGAAAAGCCATTATTACATTATGTTATAAAATATAGTCTTAGGAGAGTCATCCCCTCATATGCTTAGCTCATAGGTCATAGATGAGACTTCATCAACCTAAATCATGTGAGAAATCCTTTCACATGGACATAACGCATGTTAGTATACACTTGAGCACACCTTTCAAGGATCCTCTATTGACTAGATCATCATTACTTACATGTGAGAAAACCTTTCACATTACACATCAAGCTCACACATGTTCATACATCAATGCATAAGTCTATATGTATAACTATATGATCAATCCTTTCATATAAACCCACTAATACACTATTCACATTCATACTTCACCATATCATATAAGTCATATTCATAATATGCCCATACATTCATTTTCATGTACATAGAAACCAAAACTAGAAACTATCCTATCAAGGCACACATGTGAAACACATAGGCAAAGTCCCATACCCTTGCCCACACTAGATACCTGTCAAGTCATCCTAGTTAAGGTAACACATATCATACTTTCATAGACATCATTTTAACATGAATAGTAGTAGACACTATTGAATATGAGAACTACCTTTCATTTAGATAACATGACCTATACTAGTAAGCATTCATAATGTGTGAGTGTGTGTACATTGGTCAACATGATCACATAATGGCTATCCATAACATCTTGACACAACCACCCTCTTAAAACCATAATGCACAACAAAGCATAGACCAGAAAACATCATTTAGCATAGGAGGTAAGACAATCATCACATTAAATTCAAGACTCATAACCTTAGCTATTCACACTAATGGTCCAATCGACGATCCCTACGGACTATTGACGGGGTGTCATCATTACTAAGAACTAGTGACCTGACCTGACCCGGCCAGTTATATCAAAAGAGAACCATTCATTTACCTCTAAAACCTTTTCAAATTCTTGTCCCAACCGTTTACCTCCCCTTATTTCCTTTATTTTCCATCATAACACCATATCTTGTCTTTCCAAACTCATCATATCCCCCAAACTCCCAAATTCTCCTAAATTCCCAAAACCCTATTTTTCTCAAATCTAGTTAGTTTTTCTTGATTTCTCCGATCGGTGTTCAAAGGTGGTTACATAGGTTGTTGAAAATATCACTCACCCAGTCACTCTACTACGATTTTCATGAATTTCGATTCCCTTTTGCTTGATGAATTTTCGTTCGTTTGCTGTAGGAAATGAAAATTGGAATGTGGGTCTTGACTTAGGGAAACTATTGTATGTTTGTGCTTGTTAAACATTGGGTAAAACATCCCTTAGAATGATAGAAAGTGAACGGGTAGTGGTATATTCGGTTTAAAATGCATTATATACTTTCCGACTTAGGGTTTGGTAGAATCTTTGAATCCGAGAATGAACCTTGCGAAATCGAAACCCTAAGGATGAAGAAATGTTTATAAATTGTTGATATGTATTGGGTAAACTTATGAGGGTCTCAAAGGTGTCAAAATGTGATGATATAATTGCGAAATCGAAACCCTAAGGATGAAGAAATGTTTTTAAATTGTTGATATGTATTGGGTAAACTAATGAGGGTCTCAAAGGTGTCAAAATGTGATTATAAACAAGGAATGAAATTTGTCTCAGGTCAACAACACGAGACCCCGTCTATGGACAGTCGTTTGATCAACGGGCCGTCGATGGGGTCAATCTCATTGGGCAAATTTAAAAATGTTAAACTTTAAAATGACGGTAGTGAACTACGGTCCGCCGATTGATCGATGAACCATTCTACACGTCCGTCATTTCCAATTGAGACCCTATTTTGAGAGATTTTAAAAATTATTCTAAGTGTTAGACGATGGAAGTGGACTTCAGTTTGTCGATTGATCGACGGGCCATTATGCACATCCATCATTTCCAACTGAGTGGTCTGTAGAATGAAAAATCTAAAATTTTTCAAAGTGTCCAACGACGTACACTATCGGCGGACTGTCGATTCATCGATGGGCCTTCGATAGTGCACGTCAACCAATACTACAGTCTAAACTGGAATTTGCTTTGTGTTTCCTTTTTTAGGTTTATTTGTTTTTGGTGTGTAGTATGATTGTTATGAGACTAGCAGCTGTGTTACACGTACAAATGGCCCCGAAAGAGGACATCATTTATTCCAGGGGCAAGTACAAGTCTATAGCACCATCCCGTCAGATAATTAGCACTTTCGACGATGAGCAAGATCCTGAATATGTGCCTCCAAGCACCCATACCCCTACACTAGCTACACGAGCCACTCGGGGTACCCAAGAAGGTGGTTTTTAGCGTAGTCTCTACCTTCCAATCTGATGAGGAGCGCACACTGACTGGCACACCATCTGGGTTTGCCTCAGGTTTTGAAGGAGAATATGGCTCCGAAGAGGCATCAGGTTAAAAGTCGGCCCACTCTACGGGTCTAATGAGGCCACTACCTCCGGTTCTGGATCATCTATAGCCACTCATCTAGAGGTAGCTTCCTGCCAAGCCTCGGCTGATGAGGCTCATAGTTCGGTGTCTGTTTCGGCAACCTATGATGATGTCCCTGCATCAGCTCCTGATGAGAAAAACCGATGGTGCGTAGATGGTCAGTTTCAGGTCTATAGGGATGCAAAGGTTCTGAATGACAAGGGCGTGATGACCTTCCTGGTGATGTACCATAGTTTCACGGTATTTTCAATGTTTTTTTTCTTTAAGACTGGTGTGTATAGAGTCTTTTGTAGTATTTTTAATGTGGTTTGTCTTTTTTTGCAGAAAAGTTGCCCAAAACAAAAATGCAAAACGCTGTGAAGAATCAGTGCAGAAGTGACCCACGAGGCCATTGATGGACCGTAGGTGGTGAGTGTCGATTAAAGGCTCATGCATCTGGAAGCAACTCAAGGAATTCCGACTAAGTGTGGGGATACAGAAGTATCGACAGTTTGTCGACTGATCGACGGACCATCCTGGAAAATCTTTGATGTGATCAAAAAATGTCCCAATACCAGTGTTGAAGAAAAATCAAAGTATGAAATGACGAGAAGCATTGACGGACCGTAGATGAATCCACGGACCGTGTTGTTGGTCCGTCAATTGGATTAGAGACGATGCAAAGTCCAGGCTTTGAAAATATTCTAAGTATGGACCGACGGAGGAAATTGATGAACCGTCTGTAGGGGTCATCAATTAAAGCCGCGTTTTGGACAAACTTTCCTTATTTTGAATTCTTTTCAACTTAGGAATCTTTTTAATATAAAGAGGATGACAAATCTCATTTTTTTGTGTTAGTTTCTTTTATTAATTTCATAGTTTTGTTCTTGGAGATTTATTTTTGCAATTAATTAAAATTTTTGGATTTGCTGTTCAAGATAATTTTGTGATTTCAAGTTGAATTTCTGGATTTTCTTCCAATTTGTCAAAGTACATGATTTATTATTTATCAATTATGAATTGTGTTCTTCTAAGCATGATTAACTAAATCCACAACTAGGGTTGTGGAAACCATGGGTGATTAACAAAATAATCTTAGCTAAATAACAATTCTCAAATAGGTTATTGCATGCATCGATAATTCTTTCATCTAGAAGTTTTGTTAACTAGTGCACGCGTTAGAACTCGCCTCATTGCTACTTTCCTGACAAAGGGGATAGTTAATAGGAAAAGAATTATCGGCATAGATCTAATGGATGCTATCTAATAGGCTAGTTTTGATTAGCACGAAGTAATAACTAAAACAAACATCGAATCTGATGCTTAATATGAAGTAAAGGTACGGTTTAGTAACTTAGACTTACGTATCCAGACCAAGGTACAGGGTGAAATTCTTTAAGTGTCGGACCAAGGATTTAGGGATGGGATCAAGAGTAAACTTCCACCGCCGGTTGATGCTCACAACCAAGTGATTGTCGAGTACCCTGGTGATGGTGCTTTAAAAAGGCAACCTCCCATCCTACACCCTCAAGAGTTCTATAGAGGCAACATAAACATCACTAACTCTGATGGGCCTCTTGTCCTACCTTTTCTACCACATGGTCATACATTCGTGGTAACTAGTAGCTTGATGCAGATTCTTACCACCAGAGGTTTGTTTTCGGGGCTACCGTCTGATGATCCACATGCTCACATCGCCAAACTGAGGTCTGTGTGTAAGATTTGTGTAGGGAGGCAAGACTTAGACATGGAAGTCATCGAGTTAAGAGTGTTCCCTCTCTCACTGACGAGAGAGGCCGCAATTCGATTCACTGAGTTGCCCTATAATTTGATCTATATTTGGGAGCAATTGAGGTATGTGTTCCTAGAAAGGTATTACCCGGCGTCTAAAAAGCTCAACCACAAATATAGAGTGAACAACTTTGTGGCATTGCCTGGAGAGTCAGTGAGTATGTCATAGGATAGGTTCACCTCATTTATGAGAAGTGTCCCAAACCACCGCATTGATGATGAGTCGTTGAAAGAGTACTTCTATCTAGGGAAAAATGATAATAATAAGGCAATACTTTATACTATTTGGGGTGGTTCTTATGGTGAGTGCACATATGCAGAGATAGCTGAGAAGTTGGAGAAAATCTCTTGCAACAATAAGGCTTGGAGTATTAGGAAGTCAAACACTAGGAGAAACACCTTTATAGTGCAAGCTACACACAATCCGTCCTCAGATGAGATTCGTGAAGAGATGGCTCAAATGAGAACTAAACTCGGGTTGGTATTGAAACATATCGCTGGAGGTGCAGAGAAAGTAAATGCGGTGAATTATTTGACTAAACCACCACCGCCAGCAGATGACTACTACTATGAAGAGGATTCTTATGTAGTGAATGAGAAGACGGGGGGTTTCCAACCGAATGCTCAAGTCTTCAATAAGGAAAATTGGCGACAAGTTCAAGGAAATCAAGGCTAGAACTATGGGAATTACAATAGAGAGGGCCATTATGTTCAATATGAAAACTACAACCGCAATAATAACTTCAACCGGGGTAATTATGGTAACTGAAATAATCAAAGTGGGCCATATGTTCCACCTCAAAATTGGAAAGTTGAACCTAGGGATGGTGGAGGTAGTATGAAGCTAGTTGAAGATATGTTGCAAAAGATGATTAGATGTTTTGATGCTAGTGAAGAGCACGCCAAGGAGTTGAGAGATGATTTGGCCAATATTAGGCAAAAGGTGGATGTACATGCAGTCTCAATAAAGTACCTTGAGTTGAAAATGACCCAATTGTCTACTACTGTGAACCCACGCCAACTGGGTACTCTTCCTAGCAATACTATCCAAAATCAGAAAAATGATGGACATTGCATGGCAGTCACTACTCGAGGGGGTAAGCAAACCATTGATCAACCTATGCCGGCTGGTGTGGAAGATGACGTGAGAAAAGATGATGAGGTAGTTGAAGTTAGTGGTGAGTTGGTATACAAAGCAGTGAAAGAAGCAGAGATACCCCAAAAGGTGATCCCCATTCCTAGACCACCACCACCATTCCCGCAAAGATTGGTGAAGAATCCTGAGGATGGTAAATATCGGCATTTTATTACTATGTTGAAACAACTTTCCATCACTGTCCCATTGATGGAAGCTCTTGAACAAATGCCCGATTATGCCAAGTTTATGAAAGATATGGTTACTAATAAGAGATCTATAAGTTTAGAGGATAATGAGCGAATGCAACATTGTATGGCTATTGCTACAAGGTCTCTTATGCAGAAGAAAGAAGATCCGGGCCATCGGGTTGTTACACTTTGCTAAAGCACTATGTAATCTTGGTGCATGCATAAATCTCATGCCTCTCTATATATACAAGAACTTGGGCTTGGGTGACCCAAAGCCCACTGTGATGCGGTTACTGATGGTCGATCGAACAGTAAAAAAGCCGATTGGGATACTCCACGATGTGTTAGTGAAGGTGGAGTCATTTATATTTTCAGCCGATTTTGTGATTCTTGATTGTGAAGTGGATTTTGAGGTGCCTATTATTCTTGGGAGGCCATTCCTTGCTATCGGTCGCGCCTTGGTTAAAATGGAAAAAGGGCAGATGAAGTTAAGGTTAAACAATGAAGAAGCAACTTTAAACATTTGTAGGTCCATGAGGCAGAGTGGTGAGATCCAAACGATAGTTGCTATATCCTACAGGGTTGAGAGTACGTCTAAGGTACAAATCAAAGAGCGCCTTGGTGTTGAGGCACTAGCGGCAGTGATCATGAATTTTGAGAGTGATGGTATTGAAGAGTATTGATCGTTGGTTGAGGCACTTTTTTGAGGTGACTTTTAGTTCAAACCAAAGAAATTGGAGTTAGATATGAAGCATCGCAAGTCTCAACCAGGGAAACCATCTATTGAAGAGGCCCCAAAATTAGAGCTTAAGGCTCTACCACCTCATCTGAGGTATGTATTATTGGGTAGAGATGACACTTTGCCGGTAATCATTGCATCAAGTCTAAATGTGGAACAAGTATAGTGTCTGGTATAAGTGTTAAAGAAGTTCAAACGATCCATTGGTTGGACTTTTGCGGACATTATTAGGATCCCACCCGGTATTTGCTCACACAAAATCCAACTCATGACCGATTACAAGCCAAGTATTGAGCACCAAAGACGTTTGAATCCACCTATTAAAGAGGTAGTAAATAAAGAGATTATTTAGTGGTTGGATGCTGGAGTCCTATATCCTCTCACAGAGAGTAGCTGCGTATGCGTAGTTCAGTGTGTGACCAAAAAGGGGAAAATGATAGTGGTCCCAAATAAGAAGAATGAGCTTGTTTTAATGAGGCCGTTGACCGGATGTAGAGTATGTATGGATTATCGGAAGTTGAATGCATGGACTGAGAAGGACCATTTGCTATGCTCTTCATGGATCATATGTTAGATACGCTCGCAGGAAAAGGATGGTACTGTTTTCTTGATGGTTATTCGGGTTACAATCAAATCTCTATTGAACCGGGAGGATCAAGAGAAAACCACCTTTACTTGACTTTATGGGACATTCGAATTCAAGAGGATGCCTTTTGGGTTGTATAATGCACCTGCTACTTTTGAGAGATTTATGATGTCGATATTCTCCGATATGGTGGAGGACACTATTGAGGTGTCTATGGATGACTTTTCATATGTTGGTGACTCTTTTGATCGTTTTTCTAGTAACTTGGCCAAGGTTCTCAAAAGATGTGAAGATTGCAACCTTGTGCTATATTGGGAAAAATGTCACTTCATGGTGAAAGAGGGTATTGTATTGGGCCATCGCATCTCAAAGAAGGGGATACAGATTGATCGAGCCAAATTTGAGGTTATAGAGAGACTTCCTCCACCCATATTTGTAAAGGTTTATTAAGGATTTCTCAAAAATTGCACATACTCTGTTCAAGTTACTTGAGAAGGAATGTAAGTTCTGTTTTAATGAATCCTGTTTAAAGGCATTTGGGGAGTTGAAGGAGAAGTTGGTGTCTGCGCCCATAATTATTTCCCCATATTGGAGTAATCCATTTTAGGTGATGTGTGATGTTAGTGGGGTTGTTCTTGGTGTGGTATCGGGAAAAGGAAGGGATACAATCCTTTACCCCATCTATTATGCAAGTAAAGCCCTAAATGAAGCACAAAAGAACTACACTATGACTGAATAAGAGCTCCTTGCGGTGGTATTCGTTTTCAAAAAATTTCGCTCCTATTTGCTTGGCACAAGAGTTATAGCGCATACTGACCACTACACTTTGAGATATTTGATGGAAAAGAAGGACGTAAAACCAAGGTTGATTAGATGGTTGTTACTATTGCAAGAGTTTGACTTTAAGGTGAAAGATAGAAAAATCAAGTTGCCGATCACTTGGACAAATTAGAGGATGAAGCTATGTGAGAGTTGGATGAAAAGGCTGAAATTGATGATACCTTCCCTGATGAGCATGTATTGGCCACTTCTCATGACTTGATTCCATGGTTTGCTGATTTTGCGGATTATCTAGATAGTGATATAGTCCCATCGGACTTGTCCTTCCTTTTGAGGAAAAAGTTCATGCATGATATAAAAAAGTTCTCTTGGGATGATCCTTATTTATACCGGAGTTGTGCTGATGGGCTTATTCGCCGTTGTGTGCCAGAAGTTGAGATGCTAAGTGTTTTAGAGACATGTCATTCCCCGCCTGTGGGTGGGTATCATAGTGGTATCCGGACTGCCGATAAGTTTTTGTAGTGTGGGTACTATTGGCCAACTATCCACCACGATGCTCATGAGTTCGCCAAGTCATGTGATAGCTGCCAAAGATACTGAGGTATTTTGAGGATGCAAGAGCTCCCTTTGAATCCCATTCTAGTAATTGAGTTGTTTGATGTATATGGCATTGATTATATGGTCCTGTTTTTGAGTTCTCATGGGATAAAATATATTCTTGTGGAGGTGGATTATGTTTCAAAATGGGTGGAACCAATAGCACACTTGCCAACAATGAAGAGAAGAGTTTCACTGCGTTCTTGAAAAAGAACATCTTTTCCAGATTTGGCACACTTAGGACCATTGTTAGTGATGGGGGTCCCACTTTTGCAACAAGTTTTTCAAAGGGCTATTAGAGAAATATGGGGTTCGCCACAATGTAGCCACCCCATACCTTCCACAAACTAGTGGGCAAGTTGAGGTGTCCAACAGAGAAACTAAGCAGATCATGTCAAAAATGGTGAATGCTAATAGAACGGATTGGTCAAGGAGGCTTGATGATGCCTTTTGGGCTAACCAAACTGCATAGAAGACTCGCATAGGTATGTTTCCATACATACTTGTATATGGGAAGAATTGTCACTTATCGGTTGAGTTAGAGCACAAGGCCATGTGGGCGATGAAGAAATTGATGATGGATTGGAATGAAGCAGTGGAACAGAGACTTAATCGGTTTAATGAGCTTGATGAGTTTCGCCTCAAAGCATATGAAAAATCAGCCCTCTACAAAGAAAAAATAAAGAAGTACCATGACAAAAATATTGAGAAGCGCAAAATTGTAGTTGGGGATTTGGTTCTTCTATTTAACTCTAGGTTGCTCTTGTTTCCGGGCAAACTCAAGTCCAAATGTACTGGTCCATTCTTGATTAATAAAGTGTTACCACATGGAGCGGTTGAGTTAGAGAACAAGGAGGGTGCAAGGTTCACGGTAAATGGGCAAACAATCAAGATCTACCTAGGGCTTGCAGAGAGTGCCCATGAAGTGGTTGAGGCATATCACCTTTATGAAGTCTCTGTAATCAAGGGTTTTGCGTCGTTTCGCAACGTTAAGAATAGGTTTTTCTTTTCTTTGTAGGAATACTTGCTTTCTTTTTTTTTGTTTTGTTTTAATCATTGTCATGTGTAAATATTCTTTTATTTTTTTAGTCTATTGGCTAGAGAGTAGTTTAGAGGTCGTATCTAAAAAGTGTCCAAAAAACACAAAAAGAATGTCTTAATGGGTGCTAAATCTGCAGGGACCAAACCACAAGAATTCTGTAGAAATTGGTATGGTGCACAAATCTACGGACCAACCGAAGGGTCGTCGTTCCACGATGGGCCCATGGTGGTGCCCATAGATCCCAGGTATGTTTTAAAGGTTTTTCTAAGTTAGGTCACAATCTACGAAAAAGTTGACGGACCGTCGACGGGGTATATTCAGTTCATAAAAAATAGTGACCCGACCCAACCCGACCGAGTATATAAAAAAACACCCATTCAGTTACCCCCCACACCTTTTCAAATTCCTTTTCCAACCGTTTCCCTTCCCTTATTCCCCTTTTTCTACATTAAATACCACATTAAATTCACTCCATTCTCTTTCAAATCACTCAAACTCTCCCAAAATCCCAAAAAACCCATAATCCCCAGTTTCTACTCAAAACTTCATAGTTTCTCTGGTCGGTGTTCGTAGGCGGCACGACACGTATGTTGGTTGTTGCAAGATCACCCACTCATTCACTCCACTACAACTTTCAGGTATTTCATTCTCCTTCTCTCAATGAATTCTTGTTGATTTGCTTATGGAAACGAATAGATTGTCTGTGGGTATTGACTTAAGAATACTTTACATGTTAGACTTGTTGCAAATTGGGTTATATGTCCCTTAGAATGATAGAAAGTGAATTGTTTGGGGGTGGAATCTGTGTACATTCTATTTGCTTGTTGTTTTTCTGAACTAGCGCTTGATATAATATTTTAATCCATGGTCGAAATTTGAAAAATCAAAGCCCTAGGGATGACCAATTGGCCTTTTTCTTGTTATTACTTGTTGGGTGTACTGGTGTGTGCTTGAAATTGTCCATTTGTAGGGTAAAACAAGATCCTAAAAAAACATGTCTCTGAGCAATAGAACGAGACCCCGATTACGGACCATCGGTTGATCGACGGACCGTTGATGGCTAACCCTTGAATCTGCTTAACTATGGAGCGAAGGAGGTGGACTACAGTCCGTCAATTCATTGACAGACCATTCTGCACGTCGGTCGTTTCTAACTGAAACCTTGTTCTCTTAAAAAATCTGAATTATAAGTGTCAGACGATGGAAGTGGACTATGGTCCGTCTATTTATTGACAGACCATTCTGCACGTTCGTTGTTTCTAACTGAATGTTATGTGCAAAGTAGACTTCTCAAAATTTGCTAAGTGTCAATCGACGGAGACTATCGATGGACCATCGTTTCATCGATGGGCCGACGATAGTGCCCATGTCCCACTTCTTAAATTCTGCAAGAAAACTGTGTCCTGTGTGTTCAGGTTTTGTATCGATTATGTTTATTGTCTATTCCAAGGGACGGTACAAGTCCATGGCACCATCCCGGCAGATGATTGGCTCATCTGATGATGAGCGTGATCCAGAATACGTGTCCCCGGGTACCCAAACCCCGACAGAAGCTGCTAGAGCCACTCGGGTCACCCCCAAGAAGGTGGCGCTCAGCATAGTCACTCCCCCCCAGTCTGATGAGGAGTGCACACTGATCGGCACACTTTTTGGCTCTGCCTTGGGTTCTAAGGGAGCATCTGGCTCCGAGAAGGCATCCAGTTTAGAGTCGGCCCACTCTACAGGGTCAAATGAGGCCACAACCTCTGTCCCGAATCAAAGGGAACCACTCTCCTAGTCGGGCCTGCCCGCAATGCCTCGTTTGATGAGGCCTAGAGTTCGGAGTCTGCTCTGCCACCCTAGCATGATATCCTTGCACTAGTTTCTATGAGCCTAACCAGTGCTGCGTAGATTTCTTGTACTAGATATACATGGACGGCAAGTTGCTGAATGATAAGGGGGTGATGACTTGCACGTTGACAGTTGAGGGGCGGGTTCTTACAAAGATCTTACACACAGTCCCTACGGTGTATAATTTGTATACCCACCACCGGCTCGAGTGGATGGCGAGGAGTGTGGGGTCTTACAGTGAGGATATTGTGCGAGAGTTCTATGACTAATACGTAGTGGATCTCCAAGGTGCTTTGGACAGGCGGGCGAACCATGCTAAACACCGCCCATTCACAAATGCTCGCGTTCGAGGCTGCCGGGTTTACATTTCTTCTCCTGCCATCCGCCGCTTCTTATACGGTGGATCCACTAATGCTGCGTGGGTTCCCCTCACCCTAGAGTTTGACTACAGGTGTGACGTGGTCAAGAGTGTCCATTTTCAGCATAGCAGAGAACTGAGACAGTCCTCCAAGAGGTGGATTGCACAGTGACTCTCCATTGATGGTGAGGGAGCGGAATGGGTAATGGACCCCAGAGACCTTATCAAGAAGGCCAACCTCACTTTTGCGGCCAAGTTCTTCTTACTGTTAGTCAGCCACCGCCAATCCTCCATGGCTGCAAATAATATACTCACATGGGATAGAGCGGTCTTGGTAGCAGCTCTTGTATCCGGGTTGGAGATCGATGTTGCGAAGTTATTGATCTCTCTCATCCATGAGAGGGCTTTTAAGTCCTTTACCACTTACCCATTTGCATGTATGATTTTTCTATTGTGTAGGGATGCTGGAGTTCCCATTTAGCACAGAGATGTCCTTCATACTCCTACTGGGACAGTGGATATCGGTCTCATCAAGGATGAGGCTAATGAGGCGGCACCACGGCGTGAGCCCAGAGTTGATGTGCAATCGCTGGGTGAGAACTTGGCGGATACGGTAGAGCAAGACCAAGGGGCTGATCATGCCACTTCAGCGCCTACCGACACCACCCCGGCTAAGTCTGCCCCTGTCACTAATGGGGCGCCTAGTTCCTCCCGATCTACCCCACGATCAACAACACTAGTCTTGATTTCTAGGGTCCAGAAGCTAGAGGCCTAGATAGCCACCTTGCTGCACCATATCCAGCCTTGGAAGCAAAAATTTATTGCCGAGGATGAGGACCGGATTGAGAAAAAGGTTGTGCTGCAGACAGAGCTTAAGATTCGGGTAGTCCATCAGCGCCTAGATGCATTCGAGCTCCGAGTTCTAGACTGCCCAGCCCCCACCATAGATCTGAATACTCTTCAGGAGGCTATGGCGAGTCTGCGTGCTGATATGGACAACATCCTTGAGGTGAGGGCTCCCGAGCCTGAGTCTGCTTCAGTTGAGACAGCAGACACACAATGCTTGCTGCACTATTCACCGCTCCCACTGCACTATCGCCTGAGCCTCGTGAACGTTTCAAGAGGCACCGTTCCAGCCGTACCAGTTAGGACGAGGACACTACTGAGGGTGCGGGTTCCGGGAAACCAGACCCGATTGCTTAATAATCTTCAGCGCTATGCGCCTCAAGTTTGCTTCACCTACCACAATTCATTTATTTTATTATGCATTGGGAACAATTTCATGTTTTTTTTGTTAGGGGTGGGGTAAATGGAAAGTGACTGCTAGGGTGAAGTCTGAGTAGCCCAACTAACGATCCTCTCTTGGTGGTTTTCTTTCGTGTGTTCTTTTGCCCCAAGAGACTGATTACTCTACTGTTGAACCGGTATGTGTTGTAACTTGTATAAAGTATGAAAAAAAACAAAATGAAGCATGATGGATAAACTTGAATGATTCCCGTTCTAAGAAAGTGCTTGAATAAACGCATGACATATAGATGCACCTAATGCATGATCCTCACTCTAACACTCAAAATAGGTGACCGATAATATAATAGTGTAATGAGGTTTCCAAAGAGTGCAGATATTTGATTGTTCCACTGTTGCTACCCAGCTAGAACTTGCCCCATTGGTCCTACAAAAGGAATATGTGTTAGACATTTAGAAAAGGATCATAGGCCCTTGTTCAAATTAGCAAACACCTAGCCTAAAGTTAAGTGAGCCGAATGAAATTGTTATAACTTTTTTATCTAAATAATTTGAGCCTATAATAGACCTTTCTTTTCTTCACCAACTCTACTTCCCTAGGCATAATATTTTTGCCCTGGTCCCTCCTTAGACATGTGCACCTCAACTTAGGCCAAAATCATAAGTTGAAGGTGGCTAATGCATTAAATGACCTCGTCTTAGCCCTGACCCAACCTTGGGTAATGTGTACCTCGACTTATGGCAAAGCTATACGTTGAGGGTGGCTATTATGAATGACGACCTTAAAAGTGGGTATGATAAATAGTAATGTGGAAAAGAAAAGGGACAGTGAATAAGGGAAGTGACTCAATAAAAATTGTCAGTTGAATATAATTAAAAAAAGGAGAAAAAGAGTGTTGAACAAAAAGAAATAAGAGTCACTACCACAAAAGAGAAAGAAATAAGAAAAGTAGGGCATAATAAATAATGAAAGAGGTAGGACACTTAGACGTAATGTCAAGGAGGGCAACAAGTAACTAAAATGTACCCATATGTAACATACCTGACCCTGAGCCTACATTAAAAGCCAAGAAAGTCCTATCGTGATCCTAAGAGTCTAATATGGTGAACTTAAGCAGTGAAAATAAGGGCAAGCCTATGACAACAAGTACCAACTAGGTGTGAATTTCTTTTGAGTGTGAGTGTTGAATAATGATGCTTATGTGTGAAAAAGAAGGATATCTTTTGATGTGAGGGCACTAGTTGCAATATCGAAAAGTTTGTGCCTTAGAGAGAGACAAAAAAGAGTAGAGATGTCAGTGCATGGTTAGTCTATGTCATGGTATGATCCATAAGAGTAAGTCCATAAAGCCTAAGAAAAGAAACATGCACTAAAGTAATGAAAAAGTTGGGATTGAGGACAAACAACGAATTTCAATTGAGGTTGTTGATGTACTGTGGTTTCACGACACTTTAAATTCTTTTTTTTCTTAAGATTGGTGAGTGTATAGAGCCTTTTTGTAGTAATTTTTATATATTTTGTCTTTGTTTTGCAAGAAAGTTGTCCAAAAAAAAAATGCAGAAGGCTGTGAAGAATCAGTGCAGAAGTGACCCACGAAGCCATCGACGGACCGTCGTTCCATCGACATACCATAGATGGTGACCATCGATTGAAGGTTCAGGCATTTGGAAGCAACTCGTGGAATTCTAACTATGTGTGGGGTTAAGGAAGGATCGACGGTCCGTCGACTCAGAGAATGTCCCAGTACCCGGTGTTGAAGAAAAAGCTAAGTATGGAACGACGTGAAGAATCGACAGACCATAGATGAATCGACGGATCGTGTTGTTGGTCCATCTATTAGATAAGAGAAGATGAAAAGTGCAGGCTTTGAAAAGATGCTAAGTATGGACCGAAGGAGGCAGTCGATGATTCGTCGTTTGATCAATGGACCGTCTGTAGGGGTCGTCGATTGAAGTCGCGTTTTGGACAAACTTTATTTATTTTGAATCTTTTTTAATTTAGGACTCCTTTTATTATAAATAGGGTGAAAAACCTTATGTTTGGGGTTTGATTCTTTTAATAATTTCATACTTTTGTTCTTGGAGATTTGTTTTTGCAGTTAATTCAATTTTCCAGATTTGCAGTTCAAGATCATTGTGTGATTTCAAATTGAATTTCTTGATTTTCTTCAAATTTGTCAAAGTAAGTTCTTGATTTATCATTTATCAATTATGAATTGTATTCTTCTAATCGTGGGTAACTTAATCCACAACTAGGGTTGTGGGAATCATGGGTGATAAACAAAATAAACTTAGCTAAATAACAGTTCTCAAATAGGTTATTGCATGCATCGATAATACTTTCATCTAGATGTTTTTGTAACGAGTGCATGCGTTAGAAATTTTCTTATTGCTACTTACTGGACCAAGAGTTTAGCTAATAGGAAAAGAATTATCGACATAGATTTAGTGAATACTATCTAATAGGCTAGTTTCAATTGGTGCGAAGGAATAACTAAGCCAAACATCGAATATGATGTTTAATATGAAGTAAAGATAAGGTTAGTAACTTAGACACACGTAGCCGTACTAATATTTGGGGTGAAATTCTCTAAATGCCGGACCAATGATTTAGGGAATCATAACTTATCACTTTGCATGCAAAAAGCTAGGCAAGAATTGTTATAGTTAAGATTATGGTGTTATGAACATATGGGGAACACTTACACTGTAGTTTCTCTCACAACTTGATAAACAACAATAATTCACTTTTTTTACTTGTTTGAGTTCACAACATTGCAAGGTTTTTGTTTTACAAACCCCCCCCCCCCTTCAATTACTAGTTTTTGGAAAGGACTTGACTAAATAGAGGTAATCGTACATTAAAGTTATGTCTAAATCATTTTCCTCGTTGAATCGACCCCAACCTAATAGTTTGGTTCTTTACATGATACGACCGCTTATACTTCTTTAGGGAAGTCTAATTTGAGCGTATCAGTTTGTGACAGTCGAGCGGAGAGTTCTCACAGGGAGACTTCACACAGTCCCTGATATGCATAGATTATTTATCCTCCACAAGCTTGAGTGGATGTCTAGGAGTGTGGGGTCGTAAAACGAGGATATTGTTTGATAACTTTATGCCTCATATGTGGTGACTCTTCGAGGTTCTTTGGATAGGAGGGCAAAACTTGCCAAACAGGAACCACCATACAAAATCTACTTCCCGGTAGATAACTCTTACTACCATCCGATGTTTCTTATATGGCACCTCCACAGATATCGCTTGGACCTTCTTTACCCTAGAGTTTTATTATAAGTGGGGTATGGTAAATAGTGGCCAGTTTAAGAGGACCAGCGATTAGAGAGAGTCCACCAAGAGGTGGCTTGAACAGTAACTGTCCATTGACGGTGAGGGAGCAGACTGGGTGTTAGACCCGAGAGGCCTTATCAAAAAGGTCAACCTCACTTTCACAACCAAGTTCTTCTGGATGTTAGTCCGCCACCTCCTATCTCCCGCGGCAGCAGATAAAATTCTTACATGGGATAGAGCGGTATTGGTAGCAACTTTGGTGGCCGGGTTGGAGATCGACTTCACAACGTTATTGATCTTAATGATACGTGAGAGGTCTTTTAAGACCTCTACTACTTACCAATCACTTGTATTATATTTCATTTATGCACGGATGCTGGAGTGGTCATTTGGCACTGTGATGCCCGCCGTACTCTGGTTGAAACTGTGAATATAGGTCTCATCAAGAATGAGGCCAATGTGGTGGCACCGTAGAGAGCACCTAGAGATGAGTTGTAGCCGTTGAGTGAGAATTTGGCTGATACGGTAGATTTAGCCCAAGGGGCTAATCCTGCGACTTCAGAGCCCACTGATACAACCCTAGCCGTGTCTGCCCCTAGTAAAGCACCCAGTTCCTCCCGGTCTAATCCACCGTTTTCAGCACTAGTATGTAACAACCCTAATAATGAATAAGATAAGAAATGCTTAATGTGTCAATAATGCGTACGATTAGACCAGGGTTTACACAGATTGATGTGCATAGAACCAGACCTCGGAACCCTTACTAACAGCCAAGGCAACTAACCTGGGGAGTTAGTTGATCTTGGAAAGGTTGGGTCCAACCATATAGGGCTCTCGAATACGAAGATTTACTCGAAGGAGCCTTAACCGGACTTAAAAAAAACAAATCATAGGTTTGATTAGGGGTAAAATGGTCTTTTCCTAGCTAAGGGTAGTATCGTAATTACCCTAAATATGTAGAATTAATTTATTGATAAAGTGGAGGGCAAATTTAGGGAGAGAGGTCCTAAATTGATCCCTTGAGATGAATTCTTACTCCACCAGGGTTCGAACCTAGGTGGGAGCAATGATTTAATGTGAATTTTTTAATTGGTGAATTAATTTAATAAATTAATAATTAATGGATGATTTAAGAAAAAGGAAAAATAAGATTTTTGTTAATTATTATTTATTTATTAATTGAGGTTTTTTTTAAATTGACTAATTCTTGCCAACTATCCTAGTTTTAAGAGATACTATCTCACACAAACTCTCTCCCTCTCACGCCTAAATATCTCTATCTCTCTCGTTCATTCTATTTTTCCTAGCTGCAAAAACAGAAGATAAAAACATTAGAAAGCAATCAAAATTTCTCTACACTCAAAGAGCTTACAAAAAAAATATATACAAGCAAGCAAGCTAACTTAAGAAACGAAAACTTTACATCATCTTCTCGACGGGATTGTGTTGAAGGTTTAGGGGAGGATTTGTGCAGCACTTTGAAGTTGTGGAAATCTACAACAAGGTATGGGCTCTCGTCCTCCTGATCCTTTTCCCATAAGACCCTTAAGAATCATATAAATCTACTCCGAAAACTAGGGTTGTTCCCCCTTTTCATGTTCCCTGTCACTAGCTCCCAATGATCTTAGGTTGGTATGTTTGCTGGTAAAATTTAGGGACACTGTGTGTGTGGTGATGATCTCGTTCAAGTATGTGTTCATGATTATGTGCTTATGTTTTTGTGTCTTTCAAAAATGTGAATGTAGACATGAACGTATGTGTGCAAGGTTGTTACTATTACTTTGGAGTCTCCGTTTTAGCATGCTAATAACATAGAATCACTTGTGTTTTTATGTGTAATTATATGTTCCTAAGACATGATATTCACATGGGGGAAATACCATCAACTTTAGCTAAAACAAATTACCAAATAATTCATCTAACTTGTATTAAGAACCCTAACGAATGACTAAGAAACAAATGATAAAATGACCCGTAAAATGATGCAAAAAATCATGGAATATACTTCCAAAACCTGGAAATAGTCTGTAGATAGTTTTTTGAAATTTTGAACGTCAAAGATAAAAAAAAATAGGTGAGGTATGCAGGGATCGAACCCAAGACCTCACTAGGGCATACCTTAACAAATTAATTTAAAGGGGTGTGCAGGCAGGGCTCGAACTTGGGCTAGGGTCCGTCGAAATTCGCAAGAAGGTGAAAATAATAAAATGTTGTTGTGGGGTTTCAATCCCACGACACGAAAGATCCCAACTTAATAATAATAATATCTATGAGGTCGTGGGAAATCGATCCCACACCCCTCAGCGAGTGCAGAAGAAAATTATAAACAAAAGAAAGGGGGTTGTGGGGGATCGATCCCACTATCCCTTGGTCAGTAGCAAAATTGAGAGCAAAGGAGAGGGTAATAATTAAAAAATACATATATAGGGTCGTGGGGAATTGATCCCAGACCCTCAGCAAGCAGCCTAGACTAAAAGTGAAGCAATGAAAGAAAAAAATAAAATATATACTTATGGTAGCATTGGGGATCGAACCTGGATCCCCAAGTTAAAGGACACAAAAATTCCAAATTAAGGAAAATAGCTAAGGGTTGTTCAAGTGATTCGAAACCGGATTCGTTTGCCCAAATTCCATATTGATACATAAGTCATACGTGAATAAATGTTCAAAAATAATATTGCATACATAGATCGAAATCTAGATTTTGGCACACTTACAAGCTGTATAAGTCTTGTACCACACAATCTTAGGAAGATATGAATCACTTAAACGAACTATGAATGAAGCCATGTATGTATAGACCCATAACTCTAGCATACGTTTAAAAATAAATGAACCTAAGATGTACGTAATGAAATGATGTAATCCTAAAGGGTTAAGTATGAGTGTAAACACACTAAATGGCAAGTGAATTCGCATACGTTGAAATGAATATTATGTAATGAAATGATGAAACCTTAGAAGGGTTAAGTAAGAGTGTAAGACACACAAATGACCAAATGCATAGGCATATGATGAAATGAACATTCACGAAAAAGGGGTGAGTAATTATGAAGAGCAAATGTGCTAATGTTGATGAATGTGGTGACAACATGATACGAGACTAATGTAACAGATGATAGCAATATAAAATGAGCCTAAGTAAATGTTACCAAAACGTACTCACCTATGACAGTGTACAGTTAATGAAGAGACCAGTCTCTATGAACACTCTAATGAAAGTATTGAGATTAACACACTTAATACTAATGATGAGATGAGAAATCGTCTATTGAGCTATGATGTCCTTATACTAGAAGCCAGCTTCCATGATGTATGAGTTGAATCTAATGGAAATTTATACTGAGAACCGATAGACTAGCTATGAGCGGTGATGCCTTCTTTCGGGAAGGGAAGAGGTTCATGTAACTCTCATGAGATGAGACTGTCCGGCATGCCGGGTATGGGTCTCCTTATATCTCCTAGTCTTCGAACCTATACTGCCAATATAGGGATCTAGCGGGGTTCAATTCCAATGTACGCTAGAATGTTTTGGGTCACTTTGGCCGGTGATTCCACCTCTTATCGGTGTTACGGAGACACTGATTTAATGATACTCACATGATCTATGTCGGTTAAAATTAAAGATCCCAATGAATGAATGAGGCCAGCTTAATAATGTACACAATGAAATGAATGATACCAAAGGTGCTAGGATAGGATCATAAAGAGGTGAGCTAGACTCAAGTAATGATACTAGGTTATTCTCGATCGTTGCACAGCAAACCCGATGAGAGTCTTAAACTACATCCTAGGTATAGCTGGTGTTTACACTACCTTATGACTGAATAAAATAAAGTACGTATGAATGAATGAAGCAGACTTTGTGTTTCTTAATTAAGACTCCCTAGTTGAGGTCCCATATGTTGAGACCTCATTTTGGAAAGTCTTAATGTCAAGTCCATGATTCCAACGTCTCATGGCATATGAATGAATGTTATAAAAGATGTTATGTGATATATGCTATGTGATATGTGTTATGTGTAAAATGTTGTGTGTTGTGTGCAATATGTTAGGTATGATGATGCATGTTACTCTCATGGCATAACATTCCTAATCCAAATTTGGAAAGTTCACTCACTTTCCTAATCTCAATTTGGCAAGTCCACTAACTTGACCTTCTATAATAATGTTGCTAGGAAGGAGCTATTCTTACTCATGCATGTCCTTGGTGTGTTTTTGCATATACCCATACTTTGTACAAGTTTGTACTAACCCTATGCTACTCTAATATATTAGGTGCAGGCCCAGATGGACGCTAGAGCTACAGGTTGACGCTGAAGTTATCCGAACATTGAGCATTAATCCAGACTTGGTAGGCCCTCATGCTTTCGAGGATGCTTGCCCATTTATATTCTATCTTAGTCTTAGGATTGAGTTAGTGGAGTATGTTCCACTATTGTTTCTTTCCCGTATTTTTTCAGACTTTGTATTGGTGCCATTTTTGCAAGTATTCAGTTATTGCAATGTTAAACTATTTCTTTCATTTGATGATCTTAATGTTAGATAGTTTATGGTGAATAAATTATGATTATATTAGAAAATATAAATAATAATGGTAAGTAAAAAAAGTTCAATTTTTTTGCTAAAATTAACCTAGATGAAGCAACGATGACGTATGTAGACTTGTCTGCAACCTCTGAGAGGTCAAAGATGCCGATCTCATCTGGGGTCCAGATTCCGGCCGTGACAATGTTTGTATTAGATCCCTAGGTTAAATTACGAGGATAATAAGTTCACATCAACCACATTGATTAGTTTTTAAGTCATGGTAGTGAAGTGCACCACTATCCTAAATTAGAGACTGCATGGTGCGTAGGAAAATTTCCCTTCTTCTGATCCTAGCGTGCCTTTCCTAATGTTCGATTTCTTGGTGTTATGAGCGTGTCTAACATCAATCCTTATTGTTTTCAGAGAATGAATACTAGGAGGAACGTTGGTCAGAGAAGAAGAGGTGCAGCTGCTGGGAACAATCAGGTTCCACCCCAGGCTCCAACTGAAGGAGTAGTTATGCTAGTTAACCCAGCTGAGTTGACTGATGCGGAGGTGCGGGCATCTCTTGCCCAGATGGTACATGCCATCACTATGCAGGCCCAGGCCATGACTGCCCAAGTCAATCGCCATAATGTTGAGAGGGAGAACCCACCAGTGCGTATCATGGCTGACAGACTCAGAGACTTCACGAGGATGAACCCTAATATTTTCACAGTGTCTAACACTTTAGAGGATCCCCAGGAGTTTGTGGATGAGGTGCATAAGATTTTGGTGGATATTGGGGCCACAAATACTGAGAAAGCAGAGATGGCTTCCTATCAGCTTAAGGATGTTGCACAGACTTGGTGCAAGATGTGGCAGGATAGCTGAGCTTTGAGCGGAGTTGCATTCACTTAGGAGTTGTTTAAGACACCCTTCCTGGAGAGATTCTTTCCCAGGGAGATGAGGGAGACGAAGGTTCAGAAGTTTATGAACCTTCAGAAGGGATAAATGATTGTCAGGGAGTATTCCCTGATGTTTGTCAAACTATCCAGGTATGCTACTTCCCTTGTATCTAACAGCAGGGATGAGATGAGAAAGTTTCTCATAGGAATCAACAAAGATCTGAAGGAGGAGTGTCGGTCTGCGATGCGCCATGATAACGTGACCTCTCCAGGTTGATGGTTCATGTAAGCAAGTAGAGGATAGCCACAAAAAGAGGGGCGTTCGTGATGCTAGGAGGCCGAAGCCTCAAGATCAGGCAGGTCCCAACCATGGAGGCCATAGAAACAATTTTGGCATCCGTGAGCATCCCAGGTTCAAGAATGGGCAGCAGTGTTCTGGGAATTATATTTCCTAGATCAGTATAACATCTAGAGGAGGAAGACCTGATTCCAAGAAGGGCAATAAAGGTGAGATGCAGCGTCCCAAAAAGAATTGTAATAAGTGTGGCCGTGCTCATAGTGGAGAGTGTAGACAGGGCACTAATGACTTTTTCGGCTGCGGTAAGAGTGGGCATATGGTTAGAGACTGCCCACAAAACAGAGGTCAGGCTAGAGGTAATGATCAACCTAGGCCTAATCCACAGGGTGCAGCATTAGCCGAGCCTCCTAAGAGGAACAGATTCTATGCCATAAAGGGCAGGGAGGAGCAGGAGAAGTCTCCTGATGTGGTCACAGGTATGATGCAAGTATTTCAACATCTGTTTATGCTTTACTTGATCCAGGGTATACCCTTTTCTTTGTAACTCCTTTGGTTGCTCTCACATTTGAAATATTGCCTGATGTTCTGCATGATCCTATAGTGGTAAGTACACCTTTAGGAGAAAATGTAAGAACTGATAGAGTACAAGGATTGCCCAATAGTTGTAAGTGGTAAGACTGTGTGTAGACTTGGGGAGACACTGGATTTAATGATTCTCACATGATCTATGTCGGTAAAAGTTAAAGTTCCCAATGAATGAATGAGGCCAGCCTCAATGATGTACACAATTAAATGATTGATAGCAAATGTTTTAGGATAGAAGAGGTGATCTAGACTCAAGTAATGATACTAGGTTATTCTTGATCATTGAACAGCAAACCCGATGAGAGTCTTAAACTACATCCTAGGTATTGATGGTGTTTACACTAGCTTATGAATGAATTACATATAAATGAATGAAGCGGACTCTGTGTTTCTTAATGAAGACTCCCATGTTGAGGTCCCATATGTTGATACCTCATTTTGGAAAGTCTTAATGTCAAGTCCATGATTCCAACGTGTCATAGCATATGAATGAATGTTATAAAAGATGTTATGTGATATATGTTATGTGATATGTGTTATGTGTTATGTGTAAAAATGTTATGTGTTTTGTGCAATATGTTAAGTATGATGATGCATGTTCCTCTCATGGCATAACTTTCCTAATCCAAATTTGGAAAGTTCACTAACTTCCCTAATCTCAATTTGGAAGTCCACTAACTTGACTTGCTATAATCATGTGGCTAGGAAAGAACTATTTTTACTCATGCATGTCCTTGGTGTGTGTTTGCATATACCCATACTTAGTACAAGTGTGTACTAACCCTATGCAACTCTAAAATTTTAGGTGCAAGCACAGGTGGATGCTAGAGCTACAGGTTGACGCTGAAGCTATCCGAACGTCGAGCATTCATCTGGACTTAGTAGGCCCTCATGCTTTCAGGGATGGTTGCCCATTTATATTCTATATTAGTCTTAGAATTGATTTAGTGGAGTATGTTCCACTAGTGTTTCTTTCCCGTATTATTTTAGACTTTGTATTGGTGCCATTTTTGCAAGTATTCAGCTATTGCTATATTAAACTATTTCTTTCATTTGATTATCTTAATGTTAGATGGTTTATGGTGAATAAATTATTATTATATTAGAAATTATTAGTAAGAATGTTAAGTAAAAAAATGTTCAAATTTTCCGCTAAAATTAACCAAGATGAAGTAGCGATGACGTTTGTAGGCTTGTCTACGACCTCTTGAGAGGTCAACGACGTCGATCTCACCTGGGGTCTAGATTCTGGTCGTGACATGGTCTCGATAGCAAGGTCCAGAAATTAGAGGCCTAGATGGACACCCTGCTGCATCATATTCACCTTGGATGCAGAAATCAATTGTCGAGGCTGAGGACCGGATTTAGAAGAGGGTGGCCCAACAGTTGGAGGAGAAGATTCAGGCAGTTAAACAACGCCTTGATGCATTTGAGATGCGGGTTCTTGCATGCCCAACCCCACCATTGACTTGACCACTCTTTAGAAGGTTGTGGCGAGTTTGCGGGCCGATATTGACTGCATTTTGGAGATGAGGGGGCCTAAGCCCGAGATGGAACCTGTCGAGCTAGAAGAGGACATTGTGCTTGCGACCTTATTCGCTTACCCCACAGTATCTTCATTTGAGCCACGTGAGCGTGCCATGAGGCACCGTTTGAGCCGCACCACTGAGGGAGAGGATGCCCGTTCAAGGAAGAAGGAGCGGACGGACCTTGAGGCTATGAGGAGAGCTTCTTTGATTGATGAGGAGACCCGTCGGATGATGGCTCGAGAATTGGCTTTTGGGGCATCTAGTTCAAGAACTGAGGCTGTTGAGAGGAACACCACTGAGGTTGCGGAGATTGTTGTGGTCACCACTGAGGGTGACCCTACTACTGAGGTTGCGGGTTTCTGGGAAACTGGACCCGCCTGCTTATTGATCATCTGTGCTATGTGCCTTAGGTTTTCTTCACTCAAAAAGGTTAGTAAGAATAGGAATTGTTTGATTTCCTGTATCGGAGAGAGAAGCTGAGTCGGGATGAGGGAATTGTCTACCACCCTATCTTTATATTTCTTATGCATCGGGGACCATTGCATTTTTTTTGTTGGGGGTGGGGTAAATTGAGAGTGATTGTTAGTGTGAAGTATGAGTATCCCAACTCACGATCCTCTCTTCGGGGTTTTCTTGCTTGTATTCTTTTTCCCCAATAGACTAATTACTTTACTCTCGAACCGACATGTCCTAACTTGTACAAAGTATGAAAGTGAAATGTGAAGCATGGTGTCTAAGAATGAGTGATATCCCGTTCTAAGAAAATTCTTGCATGAATAGGTATAAAGAAGTTGAATATGTTGGCTCTAATCATGACATAGATATGCACCCACTGCATGACCCTCAAACGAACACTCAAACTAGCTGTCTAACAATATATTAGGTTAATGAGGTGTCAAGAGAGTGTGAGGAAGTTTGATTGTTTCACCATTGCTACCTAGCTAGAACTCGCCCGGTTGGTTCTGCAATAGGAGTCTGTGTTACATCACTAGGAAATTATCATAGTCCCTTGTTCGAATTAGCAAACATCTAGCCTAAAATAAAATGAACAAAATGAAATTGTTAATCTTTTTTTTATCCAAATATTTTGAGCCTATATTAGACCTTTCTTTTTTCACCAACACACCTTCCCTAGGTATAATGTGTTGGCCCTGGTCCCTCCTTGGACATGTGCATCTCAACTTAGGCCAAAAGCGTAAGTTGAGGGTGGCTAATACAGAAACTGACCTCGTCTTGACCCTGACCCAACCTTTTGTAATGTGTACCTCGACTTATGGCAAAGCTATATGTTGAGGGTGGCTATTATGAGTGATGACCCGAAAAGTGGATATGAAAAGAGTAGTGTGGAAAAGTAAAGAAAAAGTGATCAAGATAAGTGACTCATTCAAAATGATCAATTGATTGAAAAAAGTCACTTCCACAAAGAACAAAGGAGGAAACAAGGCAAAGATGACGAGAAAAGAAAAGTAGGGCATAAGAGATAATGAAAGAAGTAGGACACTTAGTCGTAATGTAAAGGAGGGCGGAAATTCACTAAAATGTATCCATATTTACCATACCTGACCCTGATCCTACGTTACAAGACAAGAAAGTCCTATCGTGATCCTAGAGTCTAATGTGGTGAAATTATGAAGTGAAAATAAGGGCAAGCCTATGGCGACAAGTACTAAGTAGGTGTGAATTTTTTTGATCGTGAGTGTTGAATAATTATACATGTAGCCAAAGTTAAAATCACAGTCAAAAAGGAGGATTTCTTTTGAAGTGAGGACACTAGTTGCAAAATCGAAGAGTTGGTACCTTGTCGAGAGGCAAGAGAGAAGAGGTGTCAGTGCATGGTGAGTTTATTTCATTGTCTGATCCACATGAGTTAGATTATCAAGCATAAGAGTAGAAGAATCCACTAAAGCAAAGAAAAAGTTGGGATTGATAGCCATGTGATTGCAAAACCTTAAAAGAGGATACTTTTGTACTGAGTGTTGTGTTGAGTCATAGCGTGTCGCTTGAGGACAAACAATGAATTTAAGTTGAGGGTGTTTATGTGTTGTGGATTCACGGTACTTTCAATGCTTTTTTCTTAAGAATGGTGTGTGTCTAGAGCCTCTTTGTAGTAGTTTTAACATGTTTTTATGTTTTTTTTGCACGAAAGGTTTCCAAAACAAAAATCGTTGAAGGCAACTGAGATTAGTGCGGAGGTGACACACGAAGGTCATAGACGGCCCGTCATTCCATCGCCGGACCATCTGTGGGGGTCAATGATTACAACCGCTTTTTTTAAACAACTTTCCTTATTTTAATTGCTTTTAATTTAGGACAATGTTTTCTGTAAATAGGGTGTAAAACCTCATTTTTTGGGTTGGATTCTATTACTTTGATTCTAAGTTTATCATTGGAGTGTTGGGTTTTGCAACTTTAGCATTAAATCAAATTTTCAGATTTGGTTTTGAATTGATTTCTGGTTGTTTCAAGTTGAATTTCTAGGTTTTCTTTGAATATGTCAAAGTAAATTCAGGATTTATTTTTTATCCACTATGCATTGTGTTCTTCTATGCATGTGTAACTAAATCCACAACTAGGGTTGTGGGAACCATGGGCGATTAACAAAGTAAACCTAGCTTACTAAAAATTCTCGAATAGGTTAAGGCATGCATCAATAATTCTCTCATTTAGAAGCCTTTTTAACGAGTGCACAGGTTAGAACTCACCTTATTGCTACTTACCGGACCAAGGAGGTAGTTAATAGGAAAAGAATTATCAACATAGATTTAGTGAGATACTATCTAATAGGCTAGTCTCGATTGGTGCGAAGTAATAACTAAGTCATACACGAATATGATGCTTCATATCAAGTAAAGGTAAGGGTTTAGTAGCTTAGACACACGTAGCCGGACCAAGGTACAGGGTGAAATTCTCTAAATGTCGGACCAAGGATTTAGAGATACCTAACTTATCAATTTGCATGAAAAAAATAGGGAAGAATTGTTATTAGCTAGGAGTACGATGTAGTGAACCTATGGGGAACACTTACACCATAGTTTCTATTAAAATATGATAAAAATAAAAGTTTTACTTCTATTAGTTGTTTTACATAGAGATATTAAAAGAATTTTGCTTCACAGAATCCTCCCTTTAATTATCTGTTTTCAGAAAGAACTTGACTAAATCTAAGTAATCGTACATTAATGTTAAGTCTAAACCATTTTCCTCGTGGGATCGACCCCAACCTAATAGTGGGGTTCTATACTTGATTTGACCGCTTATACTACTTTATAGAGGTGTAATTTGAGCGTATCAGTATCATATATTTTGAATTAGAGTATCGAATCTTTGAGTTGAATATCTTATTCTTGATTTGAGTTGATTTGAAAATAGGTAATTATGTTTCATTTATATTCAAGTATCAAAGCTTATGTTATCCCTTAGAATTCCCCCTTACATGCTCGTACATTCCACGTACTGAGCCAATTGAAATGCATCTTCTCATGATGAAGACAAAGGTATTTAGGATCATCAACAGGAGCTTCGTTGATACATCTGATAGTTCCAGTTAGCTATGGTGAGCCTCCTTGCATCCGGAGGATTCCATATACTTTAAGCTGTTAGGAGGTCATGGGTCTTTTCCCAACTTCCATCATTGTCATTTAGAGGCTTCATAGATAGACAATAGAGTTTTAGAAGTTTTCATTTATTTAGTTAAATATTTTAGAGACTTAAGTTGTCTTTTTTTGGCCAGATGTATATACTTTATTATACAGAGTTTTATTTGGACTTAAAGTTTGTATTTAAGTTTTATTAATTTCATTCTATTTTAAGATTTTGCATGCTTAAGTTAGTCTTCCGCTTGTAGTCTGTCAGGATGAGGGTTCACTTGGGGATCAACAATGGTCTTTAAGGGTCGGTCACGTCCAGAATGTTGACTCGGGTCATGGCAAAAATGGTATTAGAGCAAAGGTTTAACTTTCCTAGGAAGTCTATGAAGCCATGTCAAGTACGATCTTTTTTATGGTTATGAGGGCCCCATTTCTATAAATGAGGGACTACATACATTTAAGAAAGTCTCCCTTCTTTCATACTCTTAATCGTTTAAAAGAGATAAGTCATAGAGATTTATTCTAACTCGTGCGTTCTCTTATTCATTTCAATACCCATCATACTAGAGGTGGTCAAAAAGTGATCTTCAAAGATCCTTATGGATGAGTTTTCTTAGAAAAAGTTTTGAGGATGTCACGAGACTCCAGAAGGTCTTGAGAGAAGCCCAGAGTAAGTGAAGTGTTCAGTTTTAGAGGAATGCACCCATATTCATTTGAATCGTGCATTTGACAAAAAAGTGAGTTGTACTCTTTATTTAAGCCTTGTATTAGATAAGGTCTCTTTTGTATGTTTAGAGCTTGGGTATGAGTTTCACTATAAACATTAGCATGAGTTATGAGATCATGAGCAGTACTAGTGAAAAGAGCCATTGATAAAGGAAAGTATAAAGAGGCATAGAGATATATGAAAAGGAGATGGCATTTTGGCAAACTCGGTTGGTATAGTCATGCACTTTAGCAAACTAGGTTGGTATAGTTATGCGCTTAATAAACTATTAATGAAAAGTTTCCTTTGTGGTAGACTAAGAAGTGATGAGTTGTGAAGGGGTGGAGGTAGAGTAAGTACTGAAAGTCAAGAAGAGCTATAATATACCTTATAAAAAAGGGTCATGAGAAGGTGTCATTATGTTAGTAATGACCAAGTCTAAGTAGTGAACATATATATAGAAGAGCCAGTGTATTCATAATGTGATATATTTAATCTAGGCTTATGAATTTTGTAAAGAGAACCTCTTATTTAGAGAATGAGAGAGTTATTGAGAGATAATGTGAAGTAAGTGAGTAAGCAGTACTTAAGTTGTGAAGTGGAATGCGATGGTATTAGAGTATGTAGACTGAGAGGTAAGGATTTTCTAATTGTCATGAAGCACTAGTGGACAAGTGTTTCTTAATGTCTGAACTACTAATGAAGTATAGTATAAGTAGTGCAATCATATCGACATTCGGGTTTAGTAATAAACATTAAGCTTGAATTTGAGATAAGTGCCATGATCCAAAAAAATGGCAACATAAGGGTGAGATATTAAGATATTTGTTTCAATGAATGTGATTATTAAAGACCCTAACCTTGATATAAGGTAAGTGAAGTGTGCCTAAGTCACAAGTGTAAAATATCATTAAGAGAATATACAAAAGTTAGAGACGTAGTCCATAACTTTCAAGTGTAAGCTTTAGACCCAAGGGGGAGATGATATGATGAGAAATCAAGTCAAGTGTCGGTAATTTCTTAAGGAGTTTGTTAGTATGAGTCCATGGAGTTTTTATTTTACTAAGATTGAATGTGGCGTTGTTAAACATTAGGTGGATTTTTGAGATGAGCAAGGTGGTGGTGAAGAGCAATAGTGTTGGGATGAGACTCCAATAGAGAGGTATTGAACCCGAACCTAAGGATTTGGGTTAAGCTTTAATATATTGAAAGTGTACCGTTATAAGCAGACCTTAGTAACAGTAACCAATTCCATAGTCGGTCCAGCTATCATTCGAGGACGAATGATCCCAAAGGAGAGATAATGTAACACCCCAGAAAACTTTTAAGCTAAGACACAAACACTCCTTCGTGGTGAGTAGATTTTTCTGAGGAATTTAAAGTTTATTAAGTATTAAGTTTAGTTCACTAGATTTATTACCTTGTTTTGCAAAAAGAATTACATTGGGAAATAACAAAAATCTGAAATTTGGTGAGTTAAGCTAAGTATGAGTTTTGGGTCAACTTGAAACGACCATAACTCCTAGAACAGGATGAGTAAGGTGTGATACAATATACCATAGGAAATATATTTGAATTATCTATCCAAAGACTCCGAGTTTGACAATTTTAAAGTTTGGATGAGTGAGGTATGACCTTTTGAAGTTAGGTTGTCCCTAAAAAAAGTTGGCCGAGAATAGTGATGGGTATTTAGGTCCTTTCCTTACCCAATAAGATTTACTTCGTTTTTAATAATATTTTCAAGGTCTAATACTTTAGGTTCAGTTTTAAAATCCCAATACACAACTAGGGTTTTAGTTGGTAGTTCAAGAACCGGAAAAAGAAGAAAAGGGGGAAAACATGAAAGGATGAAAGCGCTCATCGACGTTCGTGCATTTAATTGCAGATTTTTGCCATGGGTCTAATCATTAAGAGGTTTAATTTGTGATCTTCCATAGTGTTGTGTTAGTTCACCCACATGCCAATCATGTTATTTTTCTACGAAATTTCGTTCTTAAAGTTTAAAGATTTTCTTGAAGTTCATTCTAAATCTTGTTTTGTTGGGGCTTTAATGATTATTGATATATAATTGAGTAATTTTAGTGTTATTTCCAGTATATTAGAGTGTAATTAAGTTATGTAATCTAATCCAAGTTATTGGTAAAGAAACCTTTCGCTTTAGGTAATTTAGGGTGAGAGAACGAGCAACAGTGCCCGACAGAATTTTCTAGGTTTGGGCCTGGTGTGACATGTCTGCCAGAGCGCCCCAAACCCATCTCCGTACTTTAGGGGGTGGCGCGTCCCAAGGGTCGCCTTCCCCCTCCAGTTTTCCCCTGGTTTCTCCATTTGAGCTCATTTAAAGTGTATGTTCACCCCTTTTGATTCTAAAAACTTTAAACTACTTCTATACACTTATAAATCATTCATATCATGAATCATAACCTTGAAAAAATAATTCAAATTCAAGGTAAAGTCAAAATTTAGTTTTGAGAGTTCTTCCGAACCTTTTGAGAGAGTCCATTCGAGTCCTTTTGATGAGTCTTCTACAACTTCTGTAACTTGTTTCATGAACCAAGTAAGTTAGTATGAGGATGAAGAGAATTTATTCATGAGTATACCTTGTCATTGTGAGATCTTCCATGTCATGAACCATAACTCTTAAATTCATAATTCACACTCAAGAGAGATTTAAGAGTGGAGTTGAATAAACCATTTAAGTGTAATTGTGAATTCTTTTAGATCCATTATTGATTTGAACTAAGTTTTTGAGGAAATAAGTAAGGTAATGAGAAGATTTATATATATGAGTTCCATCTAGTTACTTACACCTTTGATTTGAGTCGAGTTGTTCATGCCCATAATTCCGCATGAGCCCTATAAGTCAAAAAGTCTTGAGTTGAGAAGTATCTTTGAGTTCACGAGTTAACTAGTTCATACTCACAATTTTGCATGAACCTTCCAAGTTGAAAACCATGAAATCTTCCACATGAAATCAAGAACCTTCAATCCATACTTCAATTCAATGAAGTTAAGAATCCAGTCTAGAACATAAGAGAAAGTCAAAGTAAAGTTTATAAAATTTTCTAAAGTGTTCCACAAATGTTTTCACTTTATTTTAAAGAATTAAAATTCAAGTCAAGAAAGAGTTAAGAGTTGAGTTAAATTTTCAAAAGATATAAGAGAACTTAATATTCCCTAAGAACTAAATTTTCAAGTTAAGTAAGAGCAAGATTTGAATTCATTTCTCTAAAGTTATAAGGGGGACTAAGTATTCCACAAAGGTTGATAAAAGTTTCACATTTAAGTTAAAAGGAATTAAGAAGTTCAAAAAGTGGTTTGAGCTAAAGAGGGTAACATCAATTTCAAAATGAGCTTTTAAACCGAAGGGTGAAGTAAAGTATCTCAACCCAAAGGAAGGAAGTTTAATTAAAAGTATGAGCTAAAGCATGTTTTGGGAGTAATATTCAGCACCGATGTGGGAATGATAGTTCAGATAACTCAAGTCCCCTTGTAAACCATGTATTCGTCATGGGTATTAAAGTTTCCTACTTTTTAGATGATCACGTAATTTTAGCCAAAGGATCCACTAGGTTGAGGATGTTCTATGCAACGACAAAGTATAGGACAGTTCTAGCATCTTGGGCGCGACAATGTATCACTACTTAGGCTCATAGTGGTGGTGGTTGGTTACAGAAACTCCCACAATATTAATTACATGAATCCTCAAGGATTTATGCTTTGTTTTAATGGAGGTATGGGACTTCATTCATGCATTTCACAAGTAGACTTTGAGAGGGAGCATGATATGTTTTTATGATATTATCATCTTGAGTTAACATCATGTTTTTAAACAATTGTTCTTGATATTTCACTTGTTTTAAATTGCTTTATATTGAAATGAGTTCAGTTAAGTATCATGAGTTGAGTACCTTAAGTTGAGTATCTTGAGTTGGTTTGTGCTTCACTAAGTCAAGTATCGTATTTTCCGAAGTTGAGTATATAATGTTTGAGTTGAATATCTTATTCTTCATTTGATTTGAGTTGAAAAGAGGTAAGTATGTTTCCTTTTTATTCGAGATCAAGCTTATGTTATTCCTTAGAATCCCCCTTACATGCTCGTACATTCCACGTACTAAGCCAATTGGCCTACATCTTCTCATGATGCAGACACAGGTATTCAGGATCATACATCTGATAGTTCAAGTAAGCTATGGTGAGCCTCCTTGCTTCCGGAGGATTCCTTTTACTTTAAATTGTTAAGAGGTCGTGGGTTTTTTCCAAACTTCCATCATTGTCATTTAGAGGATCCATAGATAGACAATAATGTTTTAGAAGTTTTCATTTATTTTGTTAAATATTTTAGAGACTAAATTTGCCTTTTTTGGCGAGATGTATATACTTTATTATACAGAGTTTTCTTTGGACTTAAAGTTTTTATTTAACTTTTATGAATTTTATTATGTTTTAAGTTTTTGCATTCTTAAGTTAGCCTTCCGCTTGTAGTCAACAACGAAGAGGGTTTGCTTGCGGACCAACAATAGTCTATGAGTGCGACCACGTCCAGGTTGTAGACTCGGGTCGACATATAACTTCATACACATCCATGGTTAAAGATTATATGGCATTAAAATAACTGGCTATGTACTATGAATTGCGCACATTGTTCCAACTGTATTAAACCGTCAGTAGATAACCCTAAAGAACAAAGGTCAATTTAAATATAAATTTTTACTTTAATGGTTCAACTCATAAAATTCATAGACCCCAAAAAATATCAAACTTTCAAATTTAGATAATCACCAATTTATATTAATTTCTCTCTTAACTTCATCATCATAAATCTGCTTCTTTAAATAGCAAGACCATAACACCTATATGTTCACACCATTGGAAAAAACAACAAACTCTTCCTTTTCTTGCCCAATTCATTTGGTATCAAAGCCAAACAAAATCCCTCTTTCCACATATTCTCTTTGTTAGTGAATGAGCTATCTGCAGGAATAGCCCTTATTTACATGACATCATTTCCACCTTTCAACACAACCCCATCATGTTGGGTCATAATGGGGATCCATGAACGATCACTAACTTTGAATATCCTAATAGAAAATCAAGAAATGGAGCAAGTGATTTAAAACTCTTCATGTACTAGCACAAATAGCGGCGGAGGGGATAGTGATAGCCGTGGAAACGGACACACGTGTCCAGAAATAGTAATTATTCTAATAAGTATTAAAGCCTAGTGGAGGAAAACCTAGACTCTACCTCAACCCCAAATATTGAAAACTTGGCCCCTACATTATCATGGGAGTAAAGCACTTACATTCCCATCAATATTAAATAATCTACCACCCAGTAATCTCACATCCCTTCTACCAAGCCAATTTAACTATCGTAAAGGATCATCTCCATCACATCAACTGCAAAATGACCTTTAACATGTAAATATCACAAATAAAATTAAAGAGTGTTATTTGGTAGATGTTATATTTTTCACGTATTCCTAAATTACAAAGGTTAATTAAAATATTAATTACTAATTCAATATTTCAACGCATAAAACATATAAACCCCAAACAATATAAAATTTAGAGTATCTACAATCAATATTACTTTCTCTCGTAACTTCATCGCCATAAATTGACCTCCTTAAATAGACATACCAAAACATGGACATATATATATATATGTTCACACTATTGGCAAATATAACAAACTCTTTCTCTTGTCTCCCAACAATCATGGATCAAAACCAAACAAACTACATCTTCCTTCGAATTGCCTTTATACTAATGAATGAATTATCTACAGGAACAATCCACTTTTACATGACGTTATTTCCAGATTTCAACACAAACACATCATCTTAGGTCGTAATGGGCTTCAAGAACAATCGTTAACTTTGAATATTTCAATAGAAAATCAAAAAAATTGTTCTAGTGTTTCAAAACTTATTTGTACTAGCACAAATAGTGTCGAAGAGAGTAGTGATAGCCATGTATAAGGACACGTGTGCAATGCACGTTTCCAAAAATACTAATTCTTATAAACTTAAAAGACTAGAACTACTAATAAGTTATATTTGTCACGTATTAGTAGTTCTAGACTTTTAAGTTTAGTAATATTACTAGTTCTTGACAAGTGCATTGCACGTGTGTCCGTCTCCACAATTATCACTATCCCCTTCGACACTGTGTTCTAGTTCTTATGAGTTTTGAATCACTAGCACCATTTTTTTTATTTTCTATTACGGTATTCAAAGTTAGTGATTGTTCTTGAATCCCCATTACGACCTAAGATGATGTGTTTGTGTTGAAAGCTGGAAATGACGTAATGTAAAATGCGACTATGCCTGTAGATTGCTCATTAACTAGTATAAAGGGAATCAGTGGGAATATGTAGTTTTTTTTTTTGTTTTGATCCACGGTGGATTGGGCAACAACGAGAAGAGTTTGTTGTTTTTGCCAATAGTGTGAACATATATATACTTATTTTGGTCAGACTATTTAAAGAGGTAAACTAATGGCGATAGAAGTTAAGAGAGAGAGTAATATAAATTGTAGACACTCTACATTTGAAATTTTTTATATTGATTTTGGTGTATAAGCTATATGGATTGAGATATTAAATTAGTAATTAAATTTTAAATTGACCTTTCTTCTTTAGGAATACGAGGCAAATATAACGTCTATCAAACATGCTCTTTCATTTTTTTTGTGTTATTAACATGTGTAAGGTCATTTTGCAGTTTATGTGATGGGGAGTATCCCTTGAGATAGTTTGATCGGCTTTGCAGAAGGGATTTGAGATTACTCGATTGTAGATTACTGAGGATTTTTTTAAACTAATGATTATTTAGGATTGATGGGAATGTAAGTCTTTTTCTCCCACATAATGTAGGGGCCAAATTATCATTAGTTGAGGTTGGGGCAGAGTCTTTCTTTGCATCAACTAGGCTTTAATATTTATAAGAATTAGTAGTTCTAGACACATGCATTGCACGTGTGTCCGTCTCCACGACTATCACTATCCCTCCGACACTGTTTTTTCTACTGTAGATTAGTAATGAATAAATAGATCCATTTATTGATCTTCTATTAAGATATTCAAAGTTATTGATCGTTCTTGGAGCCCCATTACAACCCAAGATGATGGATTTGTGTTGAAAGCTAAAAATGATGTCATATAAATGTATGATGATGGAGTTACAAGAGAAAGTAATATTAATCGCAGATACTTTTAATTTGGAAATTTTGATATTATTTGGGGTCTATAGATTTTATGGGTTGAACTATTAAATTAGTAATTTATATTCAAATAACCTTTCTGCTGTAGGAATACGTGGTAGATATAATGGCTCTTTAAATTTATTTTTTTAATTTACATGTGAAAGGTCATTTTGTAGTTTATGTGATGGAGATGGTCCTTAAGAGAGTTTGATCGGCTAGGGATGTGAGATTACAAGGTGGTAGATTATTTAGAATTGATGGGAATGTAAATTTTTTTCTCCCAAGATTATGTAGGGGACAAGTTATTATTAATTGGGGTCCGAGTAGAGTATAGGTTTGACTCCACTAGCCATTTAAGTTTATAAGAATTAGTAATTATGGACACGTGCATTGCGCATGTGAACTCATGCTAACTTGTGTGAAGTTGTTATATATATACTAGATAGGCATTAATGCTCATGCTAAAGCACAGGCCCAATATTTAAATTTCGGATGTAATTTTACTTGTGTTTTATCTGCCTATAAAATATGTTTGAGATGCAACGTAGCAATACATATTTTTAAATAAGTTTAATTTGAAAAACGCAATGTCTATAATTTTTTAATAATTCACATTTCTTGGCTTGTGCAATAAAAAGAATTCACATCAAAATAAAAACAAGTGATATGCACCATCATTTTTCTTTCACGTTTCAACAATTAGTTCAATTGTAAGTAGGTCAAACATTCACAATTTAGTATCCACATTCAAAGCATCCACATTCAAAGCTTATCAAATACATGCATTATAAGAAGAAAATATATTATTATAACATTAATCTTGAATAAACCACAGAAAACTTACTTGTAATTTCAGAACTGGCAATTTATTCTATGCTTCATAATCAAGAATCAATACATCATAATCAAGTGACTAATACTACTCCAAAAGCGAGTTTTGTTATCATCTTAATTAAAACAGAAGAAATATTGGAGCAAATAATGGAGGATGTGATTGTACTCTACAAGATGTGTGATTAACTTTTGAAACAATAGACCTCTCAAAACAAAGCCAGAACAACTATTTTTATCTTTCTTTGCTCATACCCAAGCTTTAAGCTCATCATATAAGACTTTATTTTCTTCCTCATTTTCAAAGTGAATGTAAATTACCATGTGTTATACTTTTTCACTCAAAGATGAAGTAAATGCCATAAAAATTAATGCAACATTAACAAACTTCTCAAGATCATTTCGAATGAAAATACAATTAAGTCTCACCTACAACTTTATATTTTTTCATTATCGGGGAAGGTCAAATTATAGCAATAAAGTAAACATTGTGCATACCACTCATTTTCAGTTTTATGACGGCACAAATTTACATACTAAATGTTTGCAGTCATATTTTAAGTCATATTACTCCACTCATGGAGATATTCAATCCGCTTGCGAAGGAAATTGCATGTAAAATTGTGCAAGCAGATCATACATTATAGTTACCTAGTACAAGATACCAAATGATTCAGAATGGAGAGTGAGAAACATGTGGCTTTCTAGTGCAAATATACGCTGCCATAAAATTGTATTTGGGTAATGAATGAGAACCTAAATGCAAATGCAGATAAGTAGCCGACTAAACTAAACTATTATCTATAAACAAATTACACCAATTAACTTTTTATCTTTATTTCTCCTTTGTCTTGGAAAAGGAGAAAATGAGATATGCATATCGTCGGTGAATTTAAATCCAAGGTCTCTTTGATCAGTTTCTTTGCATTTGAGGAAAATCATGATGAACATGTAAATTCAGTTTCTCAGTTGTACATAAATATTTTTTAGAAGGAATATATATGTGGTTGCTAACCTTTTTCTAGAGCTAATGAAGACTTAGAATTGCAACACATGATATGGCATTGTTTGACTTGGCACGATACTTATAAAAAAGACCAACTTAGATCATTAGCCATTCTAACGGACAAAAATTCATATAGTTAAAAAAAACAAAAAAAACTTACTCAACATTTTCTTTTTTCTTAAGCTCATATAAATTAGGCAAATCAATGTAATTGCATTGTGAGGAAGAGAACTCAATAGACTATTATTCTTAGTGATAGCATGTATTTGATTTTCGGAAAATCAAGTAGAAGAACATATGATGTGGAAAAACTAACATACACATACAAAAACATTAATGAAATTAACCACCAAAGAATAGGAGAACACATAAGAGGTTGAAAACATAACAAATATGTATAAAGAAAGAGGCCATATAAAGCAAAACTAAGTGATCGAATAACAGAATATACAGATAGATCAATTACCCATCGTAGGCGTTTACATCCATTCCAGATTTTAAGAAGTCAGTTATATCATTCTTCAAATATTTCTGCATTGCGTATCTCTACTTCCTGATCATTTTGATTTGAGTTTTTGTCTGCATAATTGTAGACTGTTGTTATGCAGAAAATTCCCACAACATAATAACAATTAAGAAGAAAAATAATTTTCTACATTTTGAAAAATCTTTAACAAATTGTCAATCTAACCCATGGAATAAAACATGTTTTTCTTTTATGCATCCAACATTTTTTCTTTTCTTGCTTCACCTTAAAGGTTAAAATATTGGAATTAAAAGAACACAAGTTTTAATTTTGAATTAACCACTATAGCATACGAGAACAAGTAAGAGGTTAAAACTCATGATAAATTAGTATTGCATCTTGACTCGCCTCTATGAAATTTCTCACAGTGAAAGCTAGTCAAAATGTAACCGCTTTCTACCATGTTGGAAAATCTAAGGAGAATCTTGAAATTATGGATAAAATTGAGATAAAACATCAAACAAAAATTACAACACCAAAATACAAGATGAGCAGTCCCTTCGTTGAGTAAGAATACCTACTTTTAAGTTTGTGGATCCAAATTTGACATTGACCGACTAAACAATTGTTGCTTCCTCCTTTTTGGAAAGCTCATTTGAATTTGTTGACGTACAACATCAATCTCTGCTGATTGCATAATATATGATGCATAATCCTTTGTGAATCCCCTTCGAGTTTCAAAAACGCAATTGGACATTTTTGTTAATGGAACTAAAGCATCAATAACCTACACCAATTATAATATATTCATCTGAAAGAAACAACGATATATGAAATGCATATTCCAACATATGCTTATTCTTTACAATTTTTAAAATATGACATGTTAAAATCCCTCTCGTGGCCATTTTTACACCAATCAGAAAAGTTTCATCATGCTTAGTCTTCATAATTGTAAAATATGACATGTTAAAATCCTTCTAGATATCATTTTTAAAGTTCCTAAAGCTACTACAAATTTCTATTATATTTACGTATAAAGAAATTATATACTGACAATTAGACCATTCCCACCATACATTCCTGCTTTAGTTGCATCACAAGAGAAGTCTATGAAAAAGATCGATCACAAATTAGGTCTAGAGAGAGGAGGGTCAATTTTCCAATTCTTTTTCTTGAGTAATTTCAGAACATTAAGTGAGAAAAATTGAAGAGGCGCATGTTAATTGCTAAAAACTTAGTATTGTATAGTGACCATATTACTCTTCGATATTAAGTATATTGATAGATATGCCACTGGTCGTCCTAGATCTTCATATTTCTATACAATGAAAACAATAGAAATTCATTTTGTTACGCCCCTGATGCAATTACACATAGTGACCTTTTGGTTAGCATAGTTACTCTTACACTACAATGACGCAGAATACTTCCATTACCTATCAACGGTTTTAACAAAATAATATGGAGCATACATATAAGGAACTGTAACATAACAACAAGGTATAGTCACATAAACACTACACCACGGCTAGTTGGAGGAATGAAGAACCTTAAACAAATATGTAAGAAAATCTACTAATATTTCACATGAATGATATCCAAAAGATTTCAAGAACTTACAATTTTAGTAAAGATTACAAAGCTAATTCTTGCGCCTTATCGTTCCATGACCATCTCTTTCCAACTTTGGCAGCTAATTTTATGTTCTACCGTCCAAAGCCTTTTTTGATTTGTCATTTTAATTTTGTTGGAGATACAATACCTAGCTTAGTAGTCAACTTCTGCTATCCTCGGAACACATAACAGGGGGACACTTTCAAATACCTTCAAAAACGAAATGAACACCAATCGTCACCTAAAGACCTATAAAACTGTGTGAAAAAATAGAAATTATCGAGCTATAAATTAAAAGATATTTATTTTTCACCAAAGGATCCTAAATTATCTGTTGAAAGTGTGTCAAGATCTTAATTGATTAGGTTAGGTATACAGAACTACTACAGTCTCGTTGTGTGATTCCTTACTGCATTGTCATAGCAGCTATTTCAAATATATTTTTTCCACATTTTCAAATGAAGAGAGCAGTAACAAAGTTAACACCAAGTAAATACTTGTTAAAAGCTTAGACCAATATTTTTCAAAATGTAAATAACTCTTTAGGCAATAAGATAAAAAAACCTAAGCAACCAAGTATGAGATATATTAAAGATAAGAACTTCATGTTTCCTAAAGCGAGTAACTTACAATAGCACAGTGCATAAATACATGGGTAATTAGGACGGTAAGTAGTCAAAAGATGTTGCTAGATTCTAGGTACGCCACACATATAGAGTAAATTCTAAGATAAGGTGTGTAATAAGAATGGAGAAAAGTGAACTTAAATGGCATCCAACGAACAGGGAAAGATGACAGGTGGTCATAGTTTTTTAATTTGTGGTCTTTCTGACCTACACTTTCATCTTTGTTTTGTGCATAGAATTGTGAAGATGGCTAATTATTTATTTGTTTTCTCATCATGGTTTATTTGGAACTTGTATTCAAGTCAAGTGTACTAATCTCTCATGTTAAATATTTTTATTGACACCAACTCTTTTTTACTGGTGTACTTTAAAAATGAAGAAAAATTTATGTTCAATACTTAATGATTTTTGTAATATAATATTCTAGTGAAATAGAAGTCTTACACACGAGAGAGAGTTGAGATTGCATCTTCAGGTTGGTGACACTGAATGTTGTTTATGTGATGAGAACCTAAAAATACCAGTGCAGAATATTGGTATCATGAAGGTCGTCGAAAACATAAAAGGTAATCACATAAAGCAATTTAAAAAGGAGAACATGACAGCTATCTGTGGAGATACCATATACCACACTTGGAGTCCAAGGAAATGGAGGAGGTTTAAGGACAAACGTGTACATACGGAAGAGGCATTATCACTAATAAATAAGGAAATCATTGAAAGATTATGCTTATTGGTTCAAAGAAAGCAATAAAGTATAGATACTTATTCAACATTTGTTATGTAACTGGTTTTACGTTTGGTAGGAGGCCTTTTCTCTATTATAAGAATTAGGTGCTCTTTTTTTGTATACGTTCTTGGGTAGCTATGTTAATATTTAAAGTTCACCAAAAAAGAAAAAATTAGAAATCTTCGCTTGAAGAACCATTTAATTAATTTAAGAAAGGAATTATACAAAATATTCATAAAACAAAATTAAATGACAGCACATCTAATTTTTTACCCTTTAATATTTAATTTTTAACTTGATGAATTTTCTTCAGTGCCATCGGTCTTAAGTGTGATTTTCAAGCGTTAAGATCACAAAAAAGATAGATGATGTGATTCACTTTTAGTATGACCCAACAAATAATGAAATAAACACAGGTCATTATGATATAACTTTTTGCTCAAAACTAACATCATCTAAAAAGTAAATAGAAGAAAACCAAAAATAACACAAAAGAACCTTATAGAAAGCAAAGAGGAAATGGTGGAGATACTGAAAGGAAAATCAAAGCGAACATATGGAACTTAGAATTTAGAATCATTTGAGGTGCTTCATTAGTTTTTTGCAAATTCCACAAAGCATTATAATGATATTCTACAAGAAATATTTAGGGATGAAAGAAATCTTATAAGAGATATAAACACCAATTTTTCTATTAGTTGTACAGAAAATTAATTGACAATCAAATTCGATCATAGCAGATGAGCAACAGACAACAACAATCTGTGACTATACAATAATAGTTATCCTCATTAGAATTGAATCAACAGATAAAACAGAACTCTAAAAGAAATCTTCAGAAATAACTCAAAACTAAACTAATGATCGAGAACTTCAATTACAAGAATCTTAAGTACATTCAATCCGACATCTTTGTCAATTGAAACTTAAGGGCTAAATTTCTTTAAAAGAACCTCATGAAGATGCATGAGCCAAAAAATATCGGGATCACAATGATTTGATTCATCAACATTCAGTCATGCCCACATAATGTCAAAAATAGCAAATTTACTTGTACAATAAGCTTATAATAAAAAAGTTTCATCCAATGTAACTTCGGGGCTTATAAAAGTGGCAGATGCAAAAAAAAATTTTCCTGTTTTTGATAAGCTTATGAGGCTAGAACCTTGAGGAGGATTAAAAAATAATTTGAATTTTTGGTATCAAATTGGTACCGAAGTTAGAGATAAAAAATCAAAAATAAAGCTAGATTGTCGTACCGAGGTTCAAAGATGGATGCCCAACGTCAATCAATGGACAATAATGGTAGAGACCCAGAGCTTAAAACAAATCCGTTGCTTTTCTTCCCTATTGTTATTTGACAAAGAGAGCTTGAATCATGCCTCCCTAATCGTTATTATATTCCCATAAAAACTATAGATCTAGCCATATAGGGTTCGGTTCTTGAAGACACTGGAACATATACAAAAGTAGATTATTTGATCTGTTTGTTCTTAAAAAAATTTCTGAAATTCCATACCTTAAGCAATTTGTGAAGAATTTTACAAGGATTAAAGCAAAAATTGAGTGAAAAATTACCTGCAGTTAAAATACCCAGCTAAGATAGAACTCAAAGTTTGTAATTTGTTGAGTAGAGCATCGGCTTTGTTAGTGATAAGCAAAGAAGAGCGTAGAAGAGTATAGAAGAAAGGTTTGGAAAAAAAACTTCGAATATAATAGAATTTCCAAACTACCCTTGGTCTTCCTTGTTTTGGCGTTTTTATACAATAGATAAATCACATAAATATACTATATTATAAAAATACTTACCATCTATGTCCACATAATTTTTCTAACTAGATATAACATTTTGTTAGAATTAAGAAAACTGTACCGTCTTCGCCTCTTTCTCAACCCTTTTTCCTCTTCTTCTTTTCACTCTTCTGCTTCTTCGTCTCTTTCTTTCTTTCTTTTTACTTTTATGATTCTTCATCTCTTACTTTTTGTTTACTCGCCTACTTCCTTGTCTCTTTCTTTGGCGTTATTTGTCTTCTTCCTCTTTTTTTAAATTCCTTCTTCTTCTTTGAACTTTTCATCTAATTAACCATTCTCAATCAGTTTTTGCCCGTATGTCACTATTTTTATCAAAAAATAAGATGAAAAAAGGAACATAAAGCCCAGAAATTTGTACAAAATTGCATTTTTTAGCATAAATATCAAATCGTAAAAATTACATAAGCAAGAGTTCATCATTGATGGTCATTACAAAACTTCAAACTTTGAACTAATTATCTACTTTTTATGAATTTGTGATTAGTTTTTATAGGTAGTTCCTACAAATAATGGAAAATACATTTGGAGCTTATATCTCAAATTTAGAGGGTTTGATTAAATTTATAATTGATTTAGGAGAAATATTAGATTGAAACTTGAAAAAAATTAAAGTTAATGAAATTATATCACAATTGTATTAAAGTTGTATTACACATATGTTTCATAATTATATTTAAATTGTATTAAAATAATGAACACTATATTATAATACATTTGGTAAACTTCACTCTTTTTTCATAGTGATTTATGAACCAAAATAATTTAACAAAAAACTTGTAATACATTTATAACATAGGCACAAAACATATTGCCAACACCACTCATGTTCTTAGAAATACAACCAAAATAATTTATCACACACTTATAATACATAATTTATTCATGAATAATACATAATTTATTCAGTCTATTAATTATTGTCTTGTCTATTCTCAGTTACTTTTTTCATTGTCTATTTTTAATTCTAATTCAACTTTATATTGTGTAATATGCACTTTGAACACAAATTTAATTCATTTTGTAGTTTATTATTTGTTACTATTAGACTACTTTTTTGATTCATTATTGATATAAACTTAATTCACTTTATAGATCGTTGTTTGGTATTTCATTAGTTACACTTTTTAATCCATGCATAATTCTCTCTTCTAATTCAACATTAATATTTGTGTAATGCTCTTTTAATATAAGTCAATTCATTTCCGAGTTTATTAGTTGATTTTTTAGGATTGAATTACTTGTTTAATGTAACATGTTACAATTTGAAATAGATAGAAAGTAGCTAAGAACTTGAAAATAATCATTTTTGGAAAGTATGAGGAAATGTGGAAAATTAGTAGTAAGTTAAAGTTGAGTTTTGGTCAAATTTAAACAATCATAACTCCTAGTACATGAGGATTTAGGTGTAGTTCCAGATATTGTTGGAATGATCTTGGAACAATCATTCCAACACCGCCATGTTTTGGCTATTTTCGACTCCATATAAGTGAGTTATGCCTTTCTGCAGTTAGACTGTTGGATTAAGGAAAGTCCAATCAAGATTTGGGAAGAAAAAGATTGTCTTTTCAATACCTAATTAAATTAATTCATTTTAAAGGATTGTTTCGGGTAAAAATAAGACTTGGTTCAGTTTATAAAGTTGAGATTAACGTTAGATCTTTTGGAGAAAGAACGCGAAAGGTGAACAAGAGGAGAAACAAGAATTTTCCAAGAAACAATCGATTGATCGTGGATTTCTTCGGACTGATCCCTAAAAGGTATGTGAATCTCTCATAGCGATTGGGATCATTCACCCACTCGCCAAACGTGTTTAATTAAGTGAAATCCGTTCTGGAAGGGGTTGAAAGTTGATGTTCTTGATTTCTATTCTTGAACTTAAATGTGTTCTTGAATTGAGTTGAATGTTGGAGTATTGAGACCTTAATTGTGGAGTTTTTGAGTTTCTTTGAGTTGGGTTCATGAGTATTAATGTTGGGTATCAAAATCAAATATGATTTTGAGGAAGATATTATTGTTTTGGAGAATTGGGGTTGAAAAACAAAGAACGAAAAAGTCGGACAGCTTGCCTGAAATATGTCCACGTCGCGAACTTATCCCCCAGTGAGCAAATATAAGCTTCGCATCTAAGAGTTGAACGTGTACTCCTCGCGGATATCTTGTAGTAGCATCTTTGCATCGCAGTCTTTCTCCACAACGGTGATTTCGTAACTTTTCACAAGTTTAGATTTTCGAAATCATTTCTAATTATCAAGAGATCCCTCCAAAACAAATAATACTCATTGAATCTATAATTAAATTCAAGGATCGACTAAGAGTAAAATTTGAAGTAAGATACAAGATCAAAGTAGAGAGTCAAGTCAAGTAATGTTCATCAATGTTTTCAAGAGTCTTTTAACTAATGTTTTAACTTTGTTTAATGACTTAAGAGTTAAGTTCAGTAAATATTAAAGTTGAAGTACTTTGTTCAAAGGATTATATGGGGACTATGTATTCCTAATGAGGTTTTAAATAAATGTTTTCATATTTAAATACGAATGGAAACTAAGATTTCCAAAGAGCCTTTGGGATACTTTTCTGAAAAGAGTAATAGCTTTCTAACTGAAGCAAGCACGGAAACTGAGAATTCCAAGATAGACTTTGAGCTAAGTTTTTAGCAGATCTCAAATCACAGAAGAAGTATGTCGTTTTTAAACATAAGAGACAACATAATTTGGGAGTAATATTGAGTATCAAATTGGGGGAGAGGTCAAATAACTCACAGTTCCCATAAACTATGAAGCCAAAATGGGTAGAAAAGGATCAAACTTTTTAAATGAATCCTTTTCTAAATAATCTAATGGATCCAATAGTTAGTTCATGTCTTACACCTTTGGTCGGGTATAGGATGCACTGACAATGTGAGGTAGATCGTTTTATTATCATTATAGCTCTTAAGTGATGGTTTCCAGGTAGAGAAACTCCAACAGAAGTGATTACATTATATATACATCAACTTATTGTATTTTTATATATATCTCAGAGTTATTGTGTCTTTGCATACATACAATGTTTACAACATGTTTCAAACAAATTTTTTTAATGTTGCACTTTCTTTAAAATTGCTTTATTTGAAATGAGTCATTTATGTTGAGTTGAGCCAGGTAAGTTCTTTAGTTCCTTAAGATTCTTTCTAGCTTATGTTGTTTATCATTTAAACATGCATACTCATACATTCAATGTACTGGTTGTATTTGTACTGCATTGTATCATGATGCAGACACATGTAAAGAGGATCGGCATCCAGTGCACCATCGATCTAGTCGAGTACTCCAGAGTCCGTTGGTGAGCCTCCTTGAATTTCGGAGGACTCCTTTTAATGTTTCAATATTTCTTTCTTTATTAGGATGTGGGGTATGTCCCAAAATTAATCTCAGTTGTTTTTAGAGGCTTCATGGACAGTTAATAGTTTAATTGTCTTAACATTATCATTTCAAATATTGTTTAAAGACTTGAGTTTCTATTTAGGCTAAGTACTTATATATCTTTGAGTTATATCTCTTATTTAAGTGTTCCAGTGAGTATGTAAACTAGGCAAGGGGTTCGCTTAGGGCAAGAAATGGTATCCCCACATCCAGGGTGTAGGCTTGGGGCATGACAAACTTTGTATCAAAGTACTACACTCAAGAGTTGTACGATGTCTATGAATCCATATTTGTAGAGTCCTAGTTATCATTGTGAAGTGCACCATATTTTTTAATAATAAGACTGCAACATTTAGGAATTTCTCCACTTCTTTCCTATTCTTTTTGTGCGTTAAATTGTGATCTCTAAAAAATTTCTCTCTAATTTGTGTTGGCACGTGTTTTCAGATAGACATTCCTCCACAAAGAGTAGTCAAAGGTCATACAACGAGGAGAAATGTTGAACCACAAGATCAAGGGGTATGTAATGCACATGAAGTATAAACCTTGGAGAAGTTGCTAACGTCATTATTCAGAGAGGCAATTAGGATGTTGAATAGGGCTATGACTAATCAAGTTTGTCAACAAAGAGGAGCTAGAAAAGAAAGGGCTGACACTTTGAGGATTCCTGAATTCTTGAGGATGAATCCCCCAAGTTTAACTAGTTCGAGCAATACATAGGACACAAAGAGCTTCACTGATAAACTGAAGAAGGTGTTCGAGGTGATGTATGTTGATGACGTTGAGAGAGTTGAGATAGTTGCTTATCAACTCAAGGTTCTTTCTAGAACTTTGTTTCATTAGTGGAAAGAGGGCGGAGAGTAAGATGCACCACCTGCGAGTAGTTTTTTTGAGGAGGCCTTGTTGGGGCATTTATCTCTTCAAAAGCTAAAAGAGGACAAGGTATGTGATTTCCTCACACTTAAGAAGAAATATCTAAATGTGTATGAGTATCGGTTAAGTTCACCGAACTATCTAGCTATGCTACGGATATGAAAAAGGACATGAGGTGTATAATGATTTTATTTGTTTTTGGGTTAGGCCATCTATCAGGAAAAAAGGTCTGGGCAACAATGCTTATTGGAGACTTTGACATTTCGAGGTTGCTGGTCTATGTTCAGAAGGTAGATAAAGAGAAGCAAATAGATTGAGAGGAGTTCAAAAACAAGAGAACTAAGACAATGAATGAGTTTGGACAACAGAAGAATAATGCCAACCGGTCATCTTTCCAAAAGAAACATAAGGGTTCCGCTCCATCATCTACTAGTGCACCGGCACCAAAGAACAAGGTTAAGTAGTATGGTCAAAGTTCAAGAGTTAAATATTCTTATTCACAAGGTACTATGGCGCAAGGAGGTAGAAAACTTCTTGCCTACGCTAAGTGTGGTTGAAACCACTTGTGTTTTTCATGAGGGTTCTGTTGGTCGTTTTGAGTGTGGTCAAACTTGGTATTTCATGAGAGAGTCTCCAAAGAATAAGCAGGGAAATGGTAGTGGGGACAATAGATCCCAGTCTTCATCAGTTACTCCACCAGACAAGGCTGCACCTAGAGGAGCTACTTCCAAAACAGGCGGAGGAACAAACCTCTTATATGCTCTTACCAATTGCCAAGAGCATGAAAGTTCGCTAGATTTTTTCACTGGTATGATTCAAGTCTTTGAAATTACTGTTTATACATTGTTAGACCTATGAGAGAGTTTACCTTTTGTAACTCCATATGTTGCAATAAACTTTGATATTATTCCTGATAAACTTAGTGAACAATTTAGTGTTTCTACACCTGTTCATGAGTCCATTATAGTAGAGAGATTCTATTGTGATTGTCCTATTTCCATCAATCACAAGAGTATCATGGCTGATTTAATTGAATTAGACATGGTAGACATTGATGTCATTCTTGGTATGAACTGGTTTCATGCCTTTTATGCCTCAGTTAATTGTAGAACTCGAGTTCTCAAGTTTCAGCTTCCAAATTAGATAGTCGTGGAGTGGAAAAGCAGTTTAGCAGTGCCTAGGGTCATTTCATTTCGTACCTTAAGGCAAGGAAGTTAGTTTATAAGAGGTGTGCCTATCACTTAGTTTGAGTTAATGACTCAAGTGTTGAGGTACCTCCTATTCAACCAGTTCCAATAGTAAAAGAGATTCCACAAGTCTTTTCATATGATATTCTCGGAGTCCCCCTAAGAAAGATAGAATTTGGTATAGATCTTCTTCAAAATACTCGTCGTATCTCTATTCCGCCATATAAAATGGCACCAAAAGAGTTGAAATAGTTAAAAGAGAGGTTAAAATACCTTTTAGAGAAAGGATTCATTCAGCCAAGTGTCTAACCTTGCGGGGCTTCGCTCTTATTTGTGAGAAAGCAGGATAGATCCCTTAAGATATGTATAGATTATCATTAGTTGAAAAAGGTTACCATTACGAATAAGTATCCTCTTCCTAGAATTGACGATCTTTTCAATAAGCTTTGGGGTGCATTTTGTTTTTCAATGATTGAACTTAGATCAAACTACCACATGTTGAGAGTACGCAATGTGATATTCCAAAGACAACTTTTAGAACAAGATATGGGCATTATGAGTTTTTGATCATGTCCTTTGGATTGACCAATGCACTTGCAACATTCGTAGATATTATGAATAAAGTCTTGAAAACTTATTTAGATTTGTTTATTATCGCCTTCATTAGTGACATACTTATCTCTCGAAGGAATGAAGAAGATCATATTTGTCATGTCAGAATAATTCTTCAGACTTTTAAGGATTGAGAGTTGTATGCCTGGTTCTCTAAGTGCGAGTTTTGGCTTGAGTCTGTGGCATTCATGGGTAGATAATTTTTGGTGATGGTATTAGAGTTGATAACCAAAAAATTTAGGTAATAGAAAATTGGCGTATACCCACATCTCCATCTTATATTAGGAGTTTCTTGGGTTTATCTAGTAACTAGAAAATTTGTAGAACGTTTCTCGTCCATTTTGTCTCCTTTGATGAAGTTGATGTAGAAAACAGTGAAGTTTAAATGGTTTGAAGCTTGTGAGAAAAGCTTTTAAGAGTTGAAGAAGTGATTGACTACTACCCCAGTTTTTACTTTGTCAGAAGGAACTCAAGATTTGGAGTGTATTGTGATGCATCTAGAGTTTTCTTGTGTTGTGTAATAATGCAGAATGACAAAGTTATAGCTTATGCCTCTAGACAACTAAAGGTTTGTGAGAATAAGTACCCATCCCATGACTTAGAGTTGGCTGTTGTAGTTTTTCCTTTTAAGATATTGAGTCATCATTTGTATGTTGTTCATGTTTATATATTCATTGATCACAAGATTTGATAATATGTGTTCACTCATAGAGAGTTCAATCTTAGACAGATGAGGTGGTTAAAATTACTAAAGGAATGTGACATGAGTATTCTTTACAACCCAGATAAGGCTAATGTGGTTACCGATGCTTTAAGCAGGTTATCTATGGATACTACTACTCATGTGGAGGAAGAAAAGACAGAGTTAGCAGAAGACGTGCACAGACTTGCATGCCCAGGAGTTAGACATATGGATTCCATCAAAGGAGGAATAGTTGCGACGAACGGGGCGAAATTATCACCAGTGTAGAATGTGAAAGAAAAGCAAGACCAAGATCATATTTTGCTTTACTTGAAGGCTAAAGTTCAAAAGAAAAGAGTATCAGCTTTTAACAAGGAACAGATGGTGTGTTGAAGTATCAAAAGTATATTGTGTCTACAAATCGTAGATAGACTCCAAGAAAGGATAATGGAAGAAACTCATAACTCCAAATACTCCATTAATCCAGTTTCCACAAAGATGTACATCAACTTGAAAGAAGTATATTGGTGAAATGGTATGAAGAGGGGAATTGCTTAATTTGTTGCCAAGTGCCTGAATTGGGAACAAGTTAAAGTAGAGCACCAATGCATGGTAGTTTGGCTCAGAATATAAAACTTTCGAAGTGGAAGTGGGAGATGATTAATATAGATTTCATCACTGTGATGCGTCGAGCTACCCCCAGACACGGACAAGGGACCTAGGTCCACAACTGATCTCAAGCTAACCCTGCTGGCATGATCATGATCATAATAAAGGAATAAAATTGATGCAGAAGCCAAATCATAATTTAAAGAAATTTGAAATGCTGATGAGGTTAATACAAAGAAGTTATTAACTCAACACTAAGTTGAAACTAACTATGTCTGAAAGTAGCCTCTATAACTGACTAGAAATGTTGGGACGAACCCCAACTAAGTCTAGCAAAAACTGAAACTAAAAGACTAAATACTGAAAATAGAAACTCATGACTATTGTCCTTGGAGAATGAGGACTCACCAATGAATCTACTGAACTGGAGATCAAATATCGATCTAAGCGCAATTAGGAACCTGAACCTACATCATAAGAAGATGTAGCGCATGTGTGCGTAGTACATGGAAGGTACTGAGCATATAGGATAGAGTAAAACTGAAATGAAACATAACTGAACAAGCACAAAAACAAGTAAAATGTTTTGAACATGATATACTCAATTATGAGCTAAATGGATGCAATGACCAAATTTAAAACATGCTGAGACTGAATACTAACTGAACTGTAAATATCGTCAATACAATAGAGTCTGACTGAACTGTGGAGCTAATACTAACTTATAATAAAACCACATGAGCTAAATGTGGAGTCATATGTATACTCCCCATCAAGAGGACAGAATATACTCTGCCATAGGTATAAAGGCATGATGGTTTGATCACTAAACTGATGCCCACAGAGGGGACTTACAACCTACCTTTCTAGTTGTTCTAGGACTATTTGGTATGCTGAACCCTAATCCAACTCGATACTATGCTACTCCCAATTAACTGATTAACATATTATGAATGAATTTCAGTAAATACTTGATCACTTAAAACTGAACATGCAAACTGAGAATGCAACAATTAATCTAATAATGATGCATTAATAACTGAGCATGTATATCTGAAGTAACTGAAATATCCGACCTAGAATGTGTAATTCAAGAATTAAATAAATACATAGATAAGGTTCTAGAATTTAGGCGATAAACTGAATAATAACTTTACAATCTGATTTGGAGCATATATTTAACTAATTTGTGATGATGTGTTGTACTTCTTGAAACCCATGGTTTAATCGTAATAAAAGAATCAAGAAATGACTGAAAACTAGGTATCTAATTGGTGAAATAAACCCACTAGTGAAATCCCACATGCCTGGTGATGAAATTCATGGATAAATATTTAGATTTTGGTGCTGGAATTGTTGGAACATTGCTGCGTTCTCGAACTAGGGTTTTTCACTTTTTTCTCTTTTCTTGGTTCTAATTTTCTAAATTTTGATTTATGATTTTGACTTAGGTAAGTTATAGTTATGTTTCTAGGATTAAACTGACTAAAGTCTGATGATTTAGGATCAAAACAACATATCTTAGGGTTTAAACAAAGTAGGAAAAGACAAAAAGACTCCTGACATAAAAGCTGTCGGAGTCAATGACAGTGTCCACTCATTGACCGTACGTCGAATGACGATCCATAATGGTCAATCGTTGTTTATGACTGAGAGTTCAGAGTAAGTTGGATAATTGATGGAGTCGAATGACAAACCGTACTGGTTGACCGTCGTTTGTGACTAAAGTTGAAAGTCAATTGGCGAATTGATGAAGTCGACTGACGGACCGTTCGTCGACTGACGATCCATATTGGTCGACCATCATTTGCGACTAAGAACTGGAAGTAAGTGATCAATCTACAGTCTGTACTAGTCGAACTTAGTTTATGACTTGGAATTTAGAGTCAGCTATCCCATCAACGGAGTTAACTGACGAACCGTAAGTCGATTGACGGTTCATAGTTGGCTTTGTCACTGGCACCTGCAACTTTTGAAATCTATATATTTTGTAGTTTTTTGGATATGGGATGTTACATTATCTCCCCCTTGGGACCATTCATCCTCGAATGATGACTATACTAGCTTAAATAAAGGGAGAGATGTAATCCCTACTACAAAACACTGAGGACTGAGTTTCTGACTTAATTGAGTTCCAAAAACATGCAAATATGCTAAAAATGCAAGTACAAACTGAGGTAACATGATTCTAAGGCTGAATTCATGCATGAATGACCGAAAAACTGTTACCTAAAGCTGGAGGGGAATTGGAAGGAAAGAGGTGAGAATACTTGGCTTTCATGGCTACTTCTGCTTCTCAAGTAGCTCCCTCTATGGACTGACTCCTCTACAAAACCTTGACTGAAGAGACTTCTTTGTTTCCTGACTCCTCTACAAAACCTTGACTGAAGCGACTTCTTTGTTTCTCAACCTTCTAACCTAATGGTCAAGAATCTCAACTGGTACATCCTCAAAAGAAAGATTATCTTTCACCGCCAAACTCTCTAATAACACCACAGACGCTGGATCACCCACACATTTCTTCAAGAATGAGATGTGGAAGACTAGATGCACTGCTGCTAGTTCTGCTGGTAACTCTAACTCATATGCCACCTTGCCAACCCTTTTCAAGATCTTGTAAGGTCCTACGTTTCTAGGACTAAGCTTCCCTTTCTTGCCAAATCTCATCACCCTCTTTATAGGTGACACTTTCAGGAAACACAATCATCAACATGGAACTCTAGTCCCTTCTTCTTACATCTGCATAGGATTTCTGATGACTTTGGGTTGTCTTAAGTCAATATCTAATGAGTTGAATTTTCTGCATAGCATAACAGACTGATATGGCCCTATCAAAGTTGTTTCACCTAATTCAATTCAACCAACTGGATATCTACATCTACGCCTATACAAAGCCTCATTATGGGCCATCTGAATGCTGGAATGGTAGCTATTATTGTAGGCAAACTCAAAATTTGCTATATCCCTCTTCATGCCATTACACCAATAAACTTCTCGCATATCGTTATACATCTTAGTAGCACCTGGATGAATAGAATATCTTGATTTATGGTCTTGTTCAAGGAAATGCTCTGTCAACTCATCCACATCAGGAACACACAATCTACCCTGGTAGAGAAGTACACCATCTCCCCTTTGGCAGAAAACCTCCACCCTCTGATTGTGTATTGCACCCTTAAGTTCAAGCAAGATTGGATCACTGTCTTGCTTTTCCTTAACCTCCACTACCAAAGAAGATTGTTCCCCATTCTTAACTATTACACCACTATCGGATATGCTCATAAGGAAAACTCTTAAGTGAGCAAGCTTATGACATCCTTCAGTAGCTCCTTTATTTATTCCTCAACATGGGCTACACTACCCATATATAATATACTAAGAGCATCTGCTACTACATTCGCCTTACAATGATGGTAATGCACACTCATATCATAATCCTTATGGAACTTAAGCCATCTCCTCTGGTGACGATTCAACTCTTTCTAGGTGAACACATACTGAAGGATATCATGGTTAGTGAACAAATCTACATGAAAACCATACAAGTAGTGTCTCCATATCTTGAGTGTAAACACCACTGCTACAAGATCAAGTCATGAGTTTGATAGTTTTTCTCATGAACCTTAAGTTTTCTAGAGGCATAAGCTATAACCTTATATCGCTGCATCAACACACAACCTTGGACAATTATAGATGCATCAAAGTAGATTACATAACCATCTAAACCCACTGATAGAGACAAGACAAGAGTTATAGTCAATCTAGTTTTCAATTAGGCACAACTTTTCTCACAATCATCTTACCATTAAAACTTGATCATCTTACTAGTTAACCTAGTAAATGGTGAGGCTATGGATGAGAATATTTCCACTAACCTTCTGTAATAACCCGCTAGACCTATGAAAATTCTGATATCTGTAGCAGAGGTAGGTCTGGGCCATTGTTACAATGCTTCTATCTTTTGTGAATCCACCCGGATCCCCTCGCGAGATACAATGTGACCAAGGAAATGAACGGATTGCAACCAAAACTCAGAGTTTCTAAACTTAGCAAATAATTGGTGATCCTTAAGAGTCTGCAGAACAACTCTTAGATGACTCACATGTTCTTCCTCATTCATAGAGTAAATAATGATATCATCAATAAAGACGATAACGAACAAGTCCCAGTAGTGTTTGAATACTTTTTTCATGAAATCCATAAAAGTTGCAGGCCATTGGTTAGTCCAAATGACATAAATACAAACTCATAATGACCATACCGAGTTCTGAAGGCTATCTTCAAGAATATCACTATCTCTGAATCTAAGCTGATGATAACATGATCTGAGGTATATCTTTGAGAAATGGCTAGCCCCTGAAGTTGCTCAAACAAGTCATCAATACTGGGGATGGGATACTTATTCTTTATTGTGACCTTATTCAACTGTCTATAGTCAATGCACATTCTGAGAGAATCATCTTTCTTCTTTACGAACGACACTGGTGTACCCCATTGCGAAATACTAAGTCTGATGAAGCCCTTATGTAAAGGTCTTTCAACTGCTCTTTTAATTCCTTGAGATCAGCTGGATCCATTATGTAGGAAGGAATACTAATAGGTTGGGATAAATTCCAAAGTCTTTTCCTTTTTTCGAGGGGGACTTTGGGAAACATTTCTGGAAACTCACTCCCTAGTGGAATTGACTAAAGATTTGGGGTTTCAGAGGTAGAATCCTTAAGAAAAACTAGATAATAGAGATAACCCTTAGAGATCATCATTCTATCCTTAAGGTAAGAAATGAATTGACCCATAGGTGCTAAGCTACTATTCTTCCATTCAAAGATTAGTTCATCTGGAAACTGAAAACGAACAATCCTAGTTCTACAATTGACTGACGCATAACAGGAATGTAACTAATCCATGCCTAGAATGACATCGAAGTCTACAATTTCTAAATCTACAAGATTGGCTGAGGTGAATTTTTAAGAGAACATGACAGGGCAATTTCTGTATACCCATCTAGCTATATTTGGGTTACCAACTTGAGTAGAGATTTAGAAAGGTTCTGAGAGATTTTTTGGACTAACACTGAATTGTAATGCTATGTAAGGAGTTACAAAGGAAAGAATAGCCACTGGACCTAACAATGCATAAACATCAAGGTCATAGACTCATAATGTAGCAGTGACTACATAATGAGAACCTTCCTGATACTAGCGATCCTGAAGAGCATACGACCTCTTTTGGCACTGAATTCCACATGTACCAGATGAATTACCTTGCTGAGTCAGGTGACATATTGGTGCTGCTGAAGTTGTAGACTAAGGTCTATCATTACAACCTTTTTGACACTATCTAGAAGGAATCCCTTAACATGTGACCAGACTGACCATACCTAAAGCATCCTTTCTTTCCTGTGAGGCACTCTCCTGGATGGTTTTTTCTACACTTAGGGAAAGTGCAGTAAGTATTGTTGCCTGAAACATTCCTGAAATTTAAAACTTGGTGCCTAACCTTTCTCTCATACCTGCTTTTGGAGGATGGAACACTAGCTGACGAAGGGGCTAGAGATGAAAACTTTTGCTGACTCTGCGAGCAATTAACACAACCTGATTTCTGCTGAGAATAGTCATAGTTCCCAGTCCTAGACTTCTTATTCTCCTTGGCCTGTTCCCTAACAGTATTACCCTCAACATGCTGAGCATGAGTCATAAGCCTAAAGATATTCATATATCCCAGTAATATAGCATCTACACTCAGTTTTCACCACATCTGACACTCCATACAAGAACTTAACCATCTGAGCCCTAGAGTCAGCACCCATGTGAGGAGCATACCCAGAGAGTTGGTTAAACTTGAGCCTATACTCTTGGACCATTACGTTTCCCTGCCTTAAATTCATGAATTCCTGAGCCTTTGCTTCTCTCAACAGTATTGGGAAAAACTTGTCCATAAAGGTCTTACTAAAGCACTCCCAAGTAATAGAAGTTGCATATGTACCCCTATTTTTCTTTCACTGAGTGTCCCAGATATAAGCCACATCTTTCAACTGGTATGATGCCAACTCAACCCGATCATTCCCAATTACCTGCATCACCTAAAAGATCTTCGTGATCTCATCTAACAAATATTGGGGATCCTCACTAGTCTGTGATCCTATGAACTGAGGCGGATTCATCCTACCTATGTCACGGACCCTGGATGTTGCTGATCTACCATTTATATTCATAGGAGCTTGAACTCACTGATTGTTCTAGTTTGCGACACTCTGAGCCAATATCTGAATGGCATTCCTAAATTCAGCATTAGAGACTTCGTGATCTGGGACTGGTGAAGCTGCATTTGCATTTCTTGCGCTAGATCTATGAGGAGGCATGATCTGAAACATAAAATGTAAAGTTAGAATAAAATTAAATAATACCTTACGCACGGTAAGAATAACAACAAAGTGAGGTTTTTCCTAGAACACTCCATAGCCTTCCTCACATTAGATGTGGTGTACTTCATACCCATGAAAAGGACTCGACTTAATATGGCTTTTCATATATCCTATGACAGTTAAACCTATGGATCTAATATGTTTTTCATGCCATGAGCTACCCCCGAGATGCGACACGGGACCTAGGACCACAAGTGATCAAGCTAACCCTGCTGGCATGTCATGAGAATACTAAAGGAATTAAACTGATGTGGAAGATAAATCATAATTGTAAATGAAAAGATGGGGAATACCCATATACTATAAGTAAGAAATTTGAAATACTGATGCGGTTAATACAAAGAAGTTATTAACTCCACAATAAGCTGAAACTAGCTATGTCTGAAAGTAGCTTCTATAATTGACTAGAAATGCTGGGACAAACCCAAGTTCAATCTAGCAAAAACTGAAACTAAAGGATTAAATACTAAAAAGAAACTCATGACTATTGTCCTCGGAGAATGAAGACTCACTACTGAATCTACTGAATTTGAGATAGGAAAACGATCTAAGCACGATCTGGATGTTGAGAACCTGAACTTACATCATGAGAACATGTAGCGCACGTATGCATTAGTATGTGGAAAGTACTGAGCATGTAGGATAGAGTAAAGCAAAAATAAAACATAATTGAACAAGCACAAAATAAAGAAAAATCTTTTGAATATGACATACTTAACTCTGAGCTAACTTGATTCGATGACCAAATTATAATATGCTGAGATTTAATACTAATTGAACTGTAAATATGGTCAATACAATAGAGTTTGACTGAATTGTGGGAGCTACAAATAACCAATAATAAAGCAACATGAGCTAAATGTGGTGTCCGATGTATATGCCCTATAGAGAGGATCCAATATACCCTGCCAAAGATATAAAGACATGCTAGTGTGATCACTAAAGTGATGCCCACAGAGGGGACTTACAACCTACCTTGCTAGTAGTTATGGGGCTATTGGGTAAGCTGAACTCTAATCCAACCCGATATTATACTACTCCCAATGAATTAACTGATTAACATATCATGACAGAGTTTCTGTAAATACTGGTTAACAATGTGTAATTCAAGAACTAAAGAAATACTTAACTAAGTTTCTGGATTCATGCGATAATTTGAATAATAACTTTACAATCTAATTTGGAACATATATTTAACTAATTTGTGATGACCTGCTCTAATTCTAGAAACCCTAGGTTTAATCATGAAAAGAGAGTCAAGAACTGACTGAAAACTCGGGATCTAATGGGTGAAAGTAACCGCTAGTGAAATCCCCATATACCTGGTGATGAAATTAACTGAGAAATATTTAGATTTTGGGGCTGGAACTGCTTGAACCTTGCTGTAAATTCTTGACCTAGGGTTCTTGACCTTTTTCTCCTTTCTTGCTTCATATTTTCTATGTTTTGATTTATGATATTGACTTAGGTAAGTTTTACTTATGTTTATAGGCTTCAACTGACTATAATATGATGATTTAGGATGAAAACGACGTATCTTAAGGTTCAAAAAAAGTAGGAAAATACGAAAAGACTCCTGACTTAAAAGCTGTCAAAGTCGACTGACAAATCGTAAGTCGACTGACGGTCTATACTGGTCGACTGTCATTTGTAACTGAGAGTTAGAAGTCAGTTCCAGAATCGACGGAGTCGACAGAGGGACGGTGAGTCGACTGACGGATCATACTAGTCGACCATCATTGGTGACTGAGAGTTGAAAGTCAGTTTGAAAATCAAAAGAGTCGGCTGACGGACCGTAATTTGACTAACGGTTTGTACAGTCGATCGTCATTTGCGACTGAAATTTAAAAGTAAGTTGATCAATCATTAGAGTTAATTGACTAACCGTTAGTCGAGTAACGGCCCGTACTAGTCGACCGTCATTTGTGACTTGGAACTGAGAGTGAGCTTTCCCATAGGCGGAGTCGACTGACAGTCCATAGTTGGCTCCGTCGCTGGCACCTGCAACTTCTTAAAATCTGCATTTTTTGTACTTTTCTGGATACAGAGTGTTACAATCCCATGTTTACCCAGATCTCGCAAGCATCATCATTCTATTTAGGTGATCGTCGATAGAATGACAAAGTCAGCTCAGTATTATCGGTAAATACTACCCATTCGGCAGAGACTTATGCTAAAATGTACATTCAAGAGATGGTAAGACTTCATGGATTTCTGATCTCTATTATTTCAAATAAAGGAAATCTTTTTAGAAAGGTTAGGGTTCAAAGGTGAACTTAAGTACTGCCTTTTATCCTAAGACTGACGAACAAGTAGAGTGTACCATTCCGACATTAGAAGATATGTTGAGGGATTGTGTTGTTAAATTCAAAGGGAATTGGGATGATCACCTACCTCTCATTGTGTTTGAATAAAAAAACATTCTTCATTCTGGCGTCTAGATGGCTCCATATGAAGCTATTTGTGGGTGAAGATGCAGATCTTCTATTTGATGGTTTGAGGTTGGTGAACTAAGGTTAATAGGACATGATTTAGTTCACCAAGCTACGGATAAGGTGAAGGTGATTCAAGAGAGGTTTAAAACGGCGACGAGTCATCAAAAATCCTACACAAATATTAGGAGAAGGCCGTTAGAGTTTGAGGCAGATGGTTAGGAGTATTTGAAGGCTTCACCCATGAATGGGTAATGAGGTTTGGTAAGAAATGAAAGCTTAGTCCCCAATACATTGAACCTTATCGCATAGCCAAGAGGATTGCTAATGTATATTATGAGTTAGAGCTACCTCAAGAGTTAGCAGCAGTTCATCCGGTGTTTCACATCTCTATGTTGAAAAAGTGCATGAGTGATTCATCATTGATCACACCAACTGAGAATATTGGGATCAAGGATAGTCTATATTATGAGGATATTCCGATTCAAATTCTAGATCGTCAAGTTCGCAAATTGAGACCTAAAGAAGTAGCTTCAGTCAATGTTCTTTGGAGGACCCAATCTGTTGGGAAAACTACTTGGAAGCTGAAGAGGATATGAAGAAGAGAACTCTCTATATCTTTGAATCTGGAAAAAATGTGGATCAAAGTACCAATTCTCTTCTTAGTACTCTTTAAATTATGAATAAGCATGTTGTTTGTTACATTTTCTTGTTGGATGTTTAAACTATATGTTACCACTCTTACCCTAGTAATAGTAGTCTCATTCGAGGAAGAATATTCCCAGGGGGGATATTGTAACATATCGCAACTTGAAATAGCTAGAAAGAAGCTAAGAACTTGAAAATGATAATTGTTGGAAAGTACGAGGAAATCTGGAAAATTGGTAGTAAGTTAATGTTGAGTTTTGGTCAACATCAAATGATTTTAAAGCCTAGCTCAGTAAGAGGTAGGTATAGTTCAAGATACTGTTGGAAAGGTCTTAGAATGATATTTTCAATGCTGCCAAGTTAAGTGAAATTTCCTTTGGCAGTTCTCTCACAAAGTTGGTGCTGATCCATTGATGGAAAAACAGAAAACTAAAACTTGGAGAGTAAATAAACTTGGACTCTATTCAATAGGCCCAAATTTTGATCGATTGAATTACATCAATTTAACTCTTTTGAATAGAGTTTTAGTAACTTAAAATAAGATAGCACTAACTCTTTCTATCAGTCAACTACTAACAAACTGAAAGGATTCTTCTATCTTTGTTCAAGCAACTATTTATGTGCTACACACTAAGTCAATTGAAATACTAACGACTAAAAAAAGGAAAAACAATAACCAACAATTCAAACCATCCACTAGAATGAGTTTAGCCTCTACCACACTTAGAGTTAGTTCTGGAGCCTCTATCTCACTTAGTGCTAGTTCTAGAAGTGGAAATTTAAGAACAAACCACTCTCACAAAAAGCACACAAATCGAAATAAAGTCTATAGAGGTCCTTCCAAACATTTCAACATGCCAACAGGAACACTTATTCCATTTCTTATATTAACAAAACAAATTGGTTCTATGATTATTGTAGGAAGGTTTGACACACAGAAGACAAGTGCTATAGGTTGAAAGGTTCTCTCCAAAACTTCGAGTGGACAAGAGGATGGAATTCTGGATCAACAGAAAATGCTCACACCACATGTGAAGTGCAACACACCACATTCAGGGAACTCAAAGCTTAACCATAGACCAATATGATCATCTGGTGAGATCGCTTGAATATGTTCAGGTTAAAGGACCATGTGGCAGCACCAAGGAAGCAGTGGATAATACTATGAGTGGAGTGTTAGATAATTGGCATTTTTTCCAGCTCATTATTTTCACTATTTTTTTACTTATTTCGCTCTAGTGCTTCCTATTTTCTAGTTACACTTAGTCAAGTTTAGTTGCTCAACTTTTTGAAGTAGTGACATCTTTTATGGTTTTTAATGGCTCCTTTTTTGGCTTTTAATCTCACATGGTATTATTTAGTTTTAAGATCCACTTTGTAAGTGGCTACTAGATAGAAAATGGTTAGGTTTTTCATATTATAAATTCAGATCTTCAGCAAATTAATACACAATTGGAATTTCAAAAGTGAACTCTAATTTTATCCTCCAAATCGAATTCTTGAGTTGTTTCTGTTTTAACAGTGGCATCAGAGCCTCTAATTGATCTTATAGGACAAAAATATTTTAACCTATAATACAAATGGCATCCGACAACCTACCTTTAAATCCACCATTCACTTCCGCCGGTAAAATTACAAAATCTTGTCTATGAAGATGCAAGCTTTTCTAGAAGCCTATGATCTTTGGGAAACTGTGATGGAAGATAAACCATTTTATGCTCTACCAGAAAATCCTACCTTGGATCAAATAAAATTCAACAACAAAGAGAGGACAAAGAAATCTAAAAGCCTGATCGCTTAAGCAAAATGTTGTGGCAGATTGCATGTTTTACAAAATAATGGCTTGCAAATATGCAAAAGAGGTTTCGGATAGGTTGAAAAAAGAATATCAATAAAGTGATAGAACAGGTCAAATGCAAGTGTTGAACCTGGAAAGAGAGTTTTATTCCTACAATATTCAGGATGATGAGAAAATCAGTAAGTATGTTGATTGAACTTCATTGATTGTTAATAATCTAAGACATCTTAGTGAAGAATTTAAAGGCAAATAAATTATGAAGAAATTTTTTATGACTCTTACATAGAGGCTTGAATCTAAGATTTCCTCTCTTGAAGAATCTAGGGACCTGGGCAAAATTTCTCTAGGTGAACTAATGAGTTCTCTTCAAGCATAAGAGCAAAGGAGAACTATGAGACGAGTCAAGTTCACTGAAGAAGCTTTCTCTGTACAAAAGAAAATATTTAGTAAAGGGAAGAAACATTTCAACCATAAGAATAAGGGCAAAAATGATGGAGGAAATCATGGAAATGTGAAGCAGAAGTTCCCTCCGTGCAAACACTGTAAAAGAACTACACATCGGGAGAAGTACTACTGGTAGAGAGTCGGTGCTATTTGTGACAACTGCAAATAGAGGGGGCACATATCCAAGGTCTGCAAATAAAGAGCAAAAGCCTATGGTGATTTGCAAGAACAAGTAGCAAAAGTTGCAGAAATACATGGGGAGCAACTATTTACAGTTTCATCCTTTTCAATCAATGAATCCTCTGATTTATGGCTTCTTGATAGTTGTTGCACACATCACTTATGTAATGATGCTCAAATGTTCAAACTCCTTGATCGTACCTGCAAATCTTAAGTACAAGTGTGAAATGGTGAGGCAGTAAAAGTCAAAGTCATGGGTACAATGTATATCTCAACAATATCATGTATAAAAAATATTCATGATGTTTTCTACACACATGATATGAGTCAAAATTTATTGATATGAGTCAAAATTTATTGAGTGTTGGACAAATGCTTGAAAATAATTATTCTCTACATTTTAAGAATAGTAAATGTGTTGTTTCTGGCCCTTTTGGAGTGGAACTATTTTATGTCAACATGGGCAACAAAATTGTTTAGTTGATTGGATGAAAATAATTGAGCATTCTTAAACTATTACATCACAAACATGTACAAACCTATGGCACAAAAGGTTTGATTACTTCAATCTTGGAAGCATCGCAGAGACGACAAAGAAGGAGCTAGTGGAAAATATGCCTAAATTTCTTTCTAATTCTTATGTTTGTGAAACTTACAAATTAGGGAAGTAAACAAAATTGACATATCAATCTAATAAAGTATGAAGAGCTAACCTGAAACTTTAGCTCATTCATACGGATGTTTGCGGCCCAATAAAAAATAGATTCATTGAGTGGTAACAAATACTTTCTCATTTTTAGTAATGACTACACACAAATGTGTTGGGTTTATTTCATTAGACTGAAGAGTGAAGTCTTTGATATTTTTAAACAATTCAAAGCTTTAGTAGAAAATCAATGTTATCTTAGTATTAAGGCTTTAAATATAGACAATGGAGGAGAATATACTTCTTCTCACTTTGTTGATTTTATAATATCACAGATATTGAACGTCAATTGACACTGTCATACACTCCACAAAAAATTGGTGTGTCTAAAAGGAAGAATATGAGAGTAAGGGAGATGGACATATGTCTTTTGCTCGAAAGAAAGATCCCAAATTAGTTTTCGACGGAAGCAGTCAATACCTCCGTAAATTTTCTAAGTAAATTGCCTACTAAGACCTTGCAGGACGTGACTTAATATAAAGCTTGGTGTGGGAACAAAGCTTATGTAAACTATATCAAAATCTTTCAGTCTGTATGTTATTATTGAATTCCAGTAACAAAGAGGAATAAAATGGACAACAAGTCTCATAAAGGGATATTTTTAGGCTATAGTTCATCCAAATGATACAAGATTTTATGTTTACAATAAGAAAAACTAATTCTTAGCCGAGAATTGAATTTTGATGAAGCAGCCGGTTGGGATGGGAAAAATCAGAAGACCTCTTATTCTTATTTATTTTAAAAAGAGAAGCCTCAACTTTAAGAAGATTAACTAGTGGACGATGTACAAGTGAGGGAACTCAAACCTTAAAATATGTCTATCACCAGTTTAATTTGGTTACCTCTGAACAAACAAGCTATGCTAAAGCACAAAACTATTAGGCATTGAGTGTGAAGGTTTACAAACCTGCTAAAGTACAATATTAGCAAAAACCTAGTTTACAGGAAACTATTAAACTCCTAAATAGTAAAGATGACTAACTACGTATATCATCATATGGATGAAATTCAAGAATCTAAAAAAAGAATCCTAAACAAAATGGTAACATCTATTATCTCTTAATACGCCCCACAAGCTGAGGGTGACTGGAACAAGACCCAACCTATGAAAATGGCGCTGAAAAGCTTTGCGTGGAAAAGGTTTGATGAGGACATCAGCGACTTGATCAACAGAGTGAATGTGATGAACCTTAAGTTGCCTCTATTAAACATGATCACGAACAAAATGGAACTCAATTGCTATATGTTTCATCCTACTGTGAAAACAGGATTAGCACAAATGTAGGTGGTGCTAACGTTGTCACGGAAAATAGTTGGTGAAGCAAACAATGATATGTGAATCTCTCATAGAAAATTTGTTAGTGAATTGACTTCGGAAACAACAACAACAATTAGAGTGGATTGAGGTGGAGCTTTGCGTTTGAGGAAAAGCTCGTGATCGCTGATCTTTTCAAACACTTTAGCATATCAAAATTGCGGTGTGACGTTCTCGAATTGTTGCAGAGATTTCGTGAGATTCTGGTTCAAGACTAATGAGAATCTTGTTTGTGACAGGAGCTGCAGCAGACGCAAGCTCACCACAGAGAGACCAAACTTGGTTGAGATAGTCTGTTACAAGTTGAATCTCTTTTGTGTGCCGAGGCGATCTCACAAGCTTAATATGTGAGTTTGTGATTTATTGGTATAAGACGTATGGAGGGAATATTTATGTGGTTGCAGCGGCTACAATAGCAGCAATATTGGGATCTACTGATGTTAAAATTGTGTTTTGGGTTAACTGGTCCTGACAAAACCAATTTACATAACCGGAATTTGAAATTGCCAAGGTGTTGGTGATGGTGGTCTCGGGAAGAGCAGAAATAGTACCATCGAGATGACCAGAAATATTGTGTCCTCTAATGAGCATGAACTCTTACGTATTCCACAGGGAGAATTTATGGCTGCTAGCAAGTTTAATTGGAAGCGCTGGTAACCAAGTTTAATTGAAAAATGGTGGTAATGTTAGATTCATTAGAATTAGTAACTTAGGGTGTCATTGGTGGTGGGTGGGTAATAAGGAAAATAGAACTATTGGAGGAGAAGAAAAGCTATGGATACCATACAATTGTTTGAGATATAGTAGAGAAAGATTCTTTTATTCTCGTACAACCTTCTCTTTATATACAGCCAATACAAACCATATAAAGTATAATAATAACAGAAACCTAGTTTAAGCGAAACTATTGAAGTCCTAAGTAGTAAATATGACTAACTATGTATATCATCATATGGCGGAAATACAGGAAACTAATGACAGATTCCTAAACAATAGGGTAACATTTATTGTATCTTTATATGGTGGAGAGGCATTTATATGGTGGAGAGCCATGCAAGATATTGATATTCATCTCTCTTTGAATGTTTTTCTTTAGAGAAAGACATTGTGTAGGATCCTAGTATGTTCCAATATTGTTGGAAAAAAGAAAGGATAGGGACCATCTGGACCTAGTTCTTTAACATGTTTAACTGATTTGATTGCATGTTGAGTTTCCTTGTTGTCTCCTAGATTTTATTGATGTATCTTGAATAGATATGCTTTATGAGTGAGATAGTCCAAACAAATCCTTAAAATATTGTTTGTGTGATTTATAATATCATATTGATTATCCCTATTTCAGGTAGCGATGTCTAGTTCAAAAGATCAAATGAAATTTGTCAGTGACGGGATATCCTTCAAAATTTTATCAATAATTTTGATAAAGTGTGGATTTTATACCCACATATAGTTCCTAATATAAATATACTCTCCTTTTTAAAGATATTTTCTTGAACAAAGTAAGTAATAGAGGACAATGGTATAGGTGAGTTTTAAGAGTAAAGAGTTGATTCAATCATTATTAGGGGTGTAAAAAATGAGTCCAACTATAGATAACCCGACTAATCCACCCAGAATTTTAAGGGTCGGGCTCAAAATAATTTGAATTCGATTCAATCTAAACTCCTTCAAGCCTTAATCCATTTTGAGAGAATCTTCAGTTGAGCCCAATTTAATCCCTAAATTCAACTAATTCAAAGTCTATTTACTTACATTGATGCCAATCGCTAGTACAAAAGATATATTTTGCGGTCATACAATATCGCTTTAGCTGCAACAACATTTGTCATGATACTCTATACCATCCAATGAACTTTAGCCGGCAATGTTGGGGCCGACAAAGGATTTTGCGGTCATTATGGGAATTCTGCTAAAGAATAGTATAAATTTCCACTTAACAATTAGCTTTTACACCACTTGATTACAACAATTATGTGTGCTGCTTAAGGTAATTCATATTGTCTAACTATACTCTTTTAGCATCCATTGAATTAGTAGATAAATAAAAATAAATAGACGCTAAAAGGTAGTACTTTTAATGTCAACTAGTCTTACGGCATGTGCGTTGCACATAAATATCATATTATATATTATAAAATATTGTAACATATAATTAATATTACTAAATTAAAGCTTTTCAGTAAAATAATCATAAATTGATAGAATAGTATTCAAGTGCTTTTAAATTATTAATACAAATTTTCATAGGAGCTAATTCTTTTTTGAACCCAAAATGACCCGATTTCAATGAAATATTTCAAAATACATTCAAAACATAATTATGGGGATAAAGTGACATTTCTTTCGTAATATTATTTTTTTACTTTACTCAATATAGTAAAAAAAATTTACCAACAAAATAGAAAAACAATATCAATATTAAAAAGGTCACCAATAGTCTTTCCTCTTGAAGTTATTACTATATATGATAAACCCAATTTAAGTACAATTTTTCTCTTGTATATTAATACTTGAAATTCGATAGGTGCAGGACATTAACGACTACATAAGTATTGTGATGTTTTTTTATTTATGCATACTATATCTTCTGCAAATCGCAGAGATACACCTTAACTAAACTAATGTCATATAACCCCCTGAACTTATTTTATATGCAATATTGTACACCTTTTGGCTTATATAGAATACCTCGTTATTCACGCAGTTGAGATGCCTGGGAGATATTTGGATGCTAGGTAAGACAAAAAGGTGTTCAAAATTACAAAAAAAAATGAGTTAGGGGTTAATGGGACCTTATTTTAATTAAGGTGTGTCTCTAAGATTTGGATCATAGTCTAGGAAGATACTTCTGCATTTCGCCAAAATATTATTACTCAATAATATTTTAGTAAGACTATCATTGAGATATAATTTCACAAAACTGTACTTCTATAGATAATTTCAGCACTATTGTGTAGAATGTTATCGAGAATAAAAAAATATAACGCCAAAAATTAGTTCTAAAGAAATTAGGTTGTCACAGTTTATATATATATATATATATATATATATATATAATACCACCACACTATTTTTTAATATAATTTGATTATTATTAAATAAAAAATTAGTAATCCTTAAGATCTCTTAGTTACACCTCTTAAAAATACTTTCTCTTCCCTTGCCCATAGTTTAAATATTTGAGGAAACCCCCCTTTTTATAGTTAACAAAGGATAGTTGTATGAGAAACTTTGTAGTGTGCCCAATCAAAAAGAAATCAAAATCCTTTAGAAAAGTCACAACTCATTGGAATAATCACAAATCTTCGGTAAAGTCACCACCCTTAAGAAAAGGCACAACTCATTGGAAAAGTAACAACTTTTTAGAAAAGCACAACCCTTCAAAAAGATCATAACTAATCAAAATGTTATAATTCTTTCAAATGTAATAACCCTTCAACGTGAAAAGATGATTGTCTTTAATATAATATTACTAGTTTCTGGGTACGCGCCACACGCGTGTGGCCATATAAATAAAAATATTTTTGTGAAGATCGTATATTCACAATATCTTAAAGTTATATTATGTGTTATAAAATAGAAAATACAAAATACATGTTCTTAAAATTGATAAGTGTCCTATATGGTGTTTTTGTTTCTAAGATCCAAACTCCAAAAAACAATACAACTACAACATTTAAATGTTATGTGCTTTGTTAATGAAATATGTGTAAAACCAGTAACATATAGAAATATTTTACCATAAAAGTAATGTTGTGCGTTGCACATATTAAGCCCTAGCAAGGAAATTAAATAATAAGTGTCATGAGTGTATTCTTCCCTAAGAAATTTCTTCGACAAATCCAACAACATCCATAGCTGAAATTCTTGGACAAATCCAACAACGTTCATAGAGTATTTTAATAGCCTTTAACTTTAACATATATTGAGAAAAAACTGCTCAGAGAATTGATATACTCTTCTTTAGAGCCCATAAAATTGGAGAGGGGACTTGAGGAAAATGAAAATTATTCTTGACTTTATATAATATTTTCACTTTAAATAATAAATTAGTCTCTTTAGCTTCTTTTCATGTATTTATCATTGAAAATAACATATATTAATATATTAATTATGGGATTAATTGTATTGAAATCTACAACTTTTAAGATTCTAGAAATGTAAAAGTAGCTGCTTTTGTATTTTAGTTAATGTGCAACTTAAATCTCTACCTATTTGCTCTCATTAACTAACATTTGTCTCTTCATTTTCTTTAACGTGAAGATTATTTAATTTTTGTAACTGTTCAAATATTCTCAATTCATTAATGGTAAAAAAGGTTTATTGCTCAATATTTTAAAAAATAAAATAATCAAATATGAATATAACATTTTTATTTAGTATAGGTATAAAATGGTAATATAACTTTACATCTTGGAGCTTCCCACTTATAATATAATATGATATATAATATAATAAACATAAGTAAATATGATACAATATACAATATAGAATACATACTATATTTGGTATTTTAAGTTGGGGGTATTATAATAATTTAACATTTAAGTTAAGAAGTTCATTCGTTTAAGGTAGTATTGTTTGCGGCAATTGTGTTGGCTGCATAAGGTAATGCATATCGGTTAACTATTATTCATTAACGCCCATTGATTTAGTCGATAAATCTAAATAAATATCCCCAAAAAGGTAGTAGTTTTAATGGCGATTGATTGCAATAATTGTGTTTGCTACTAAGGGTAATTCATATCCTCCCTCCGTGGTCCTTTAGCGTGTGTAGTTTTAGTCGATAAACCGAAATTAATAGTTGCTAAAATGTAGTAATTTTAATGGAAATTAAATTTTACCATTGAATTGCCGCTAAATATCATAACATTTAACGACAATTTTGGTCTCCATAAATAATATTTGCTACATTTAGCGATAACACGTATATATAAATATCCACCAAACACGTTCGCAAAGGGAGCCTCAAAGTAACAAAATTTTTCTTTTATGGTGAAAACATATATATTACTATTAATCATTAAAATAAAATATATCTTTTTAAATCTAGACGAACAAAAGGATGTACTGATCCCAAATAGACGGTTACAACTTCTATTGTTCAATATATTGAATAATGTCTTCAAATAAGTGTTGTTACTCTTCAACGAATAATGTCTTTGAAATCACTCACATATGAAGTTTGCCAACTTCAGATTGTGTAACCTAAAATAAAAAAAGAAACTTTTCAATAGATGAAATTCAAAGTATAAACATATTTCAATTAGTGTGACTAATTTAAAAATTACAAGTAAGCATGATTTAGTAATTCAATATCACGTGGACAGGAAATCTGCAAGTTGATCATATTTTGTTAGCAGTCGTACACAACAAGTCTGCTGCAGCGATAATTACTGCACTCTCTTTGGCATGATAAAGGAAACGGACTGGTGGCAATATGTTTTCCACATGATAGTTATTAGTATTGGAAAAAGATATGTTATATTAGAAATAAATTTGCACTAGGATACTACAAGAATTGATGGTCTTAAACCTGAGGGAAAATACACGATAGTAAGAAGATATACTTGGAGAATATGTGAGTTAGAAGAGTGAACGTGGGGCTTGTGGATTTGGTGTAAGGGAATTCTTCTTAAGCACAACTTTATTTGTTTGTTAGCCCTTCATGGGAAATTACTTACCCAAAGAGCCTCTATTGAATGTTGATATACCACGATAATAAATGCAACTGTGTGGGGACGTACCAGAAACAGTGGAGCACATTTATTTTTATTGTCTGTTCTCAAAAGGATGCAACATAAGAAGAAAAATCTCAATCATGTGAAGGAGGTCAAGGAAGCAGTTGTAAAAAGTGGGTCTCTGCACCTTTTACCAACAGAAGAATAAAAGGAAATGATCCTACACTGGCATCTTCATTATCTTTGTTCTACTTATATATAGTGAAGTCAATTTACAGGGAATGTGGAGACAACTTGGTTACTTCAGTGGCATGGAAAAGGAATGAGACAACTAATTTACAAGAAAATATGGATATGGCTTAATAGATCCACAATAGATAGAGGCTACAGAGACCTGGAAGCATTAGCGGCAATGGGGTATCAGATGTGGAAGGCACGTAACAAGTAAGAGAAGACAAATAGCTTAGATAATTTCCACTCATTGTACCTCAAAATATAATTATTTATAAAGATTACATTAGTGCCAAATTTGTTGCCTTTGAGGTTAGAATTAGTCAAAATATCAGATGCACAAAACATATTTTTTTGTGAAAGCCACCAGAGTCATACACATTTAGAAAATGAATGTCTGGATGTGGGTTGAAAGAGTGAAACCTATATTAGCTTGTAAGATGGATATTTGAAAAGCATGCAATAATTTTGAGCTGGAAAGGAGGATTAATTAATGAATCATCGCTTATTTGCATAATAAGGTGGAAAACTAAAAAATATCTATACTATATTTTTCTTTCTGAGACAGGTACGGCAATGCCTAAAGCCTTTATAGTGCTTAACCACCTTGAGGTGCTTTGCATAATTTTTAAAGAAGTGTCAACTTAAGAACCTAACAAATTACCAGATTCATTATCATGTAGGCAAGAAATAGAACCAAAACTAGACAATTTAAGAAGAAAGATTCGTAATGCTTTTACAGCAGCAACTTGGTGTTTCTGATGTAGTTGTGAGTGAACTATAGTACTTATAGAAACAAATATGGCACAGGCGTAAATGCACAACAATTAATAACATTACAAACAAAAGAGTCTCCACCTTCCTTTTACAACAACAACAACAAATTCATTGTTGTAACTAAGAGTATGTAAAGACAGGCTGGTTGTGGGGATTAATACAATGTTTTCCTTCACAAAAAAAATATAAATGTACAGTTGTGCATTAAAAGTTGAACCCAAACGAACATCAAATAAACTGGTGGAAAACAAGACAGAGATTCATCTAGATTTTAGAACAAGATTAGGTCACATCGAAGCAAAGAAACTGATTTAGAATAGCATTTCACCATTACACATATAAGAGCTCACATCCAAAATAATTGAGTTCACATGCTCTCCTGATTAGTTTTTGTCTCTTGAAAATCTACCATTCAACGCAATACTTATAAAAGCAGGAAAAGACAAAGAATAGCATCAAATGATAAAGATGAGTAGTGCCATGAAGTAGAGTAATTTTAGCATTACTAGATATCCTTTATGATTGTAGTACTTCTTATTGACCACTATTATGGTCGGGATCCTGTAAGTATGAAGGCATTAGTTAACAAACCTTTTATAGGATTTAAGTATCATTAAAAATTTCAAAGACTATACAGATACTTGTTCATTTGAAGTTTCATTGATATCTTGAGGAAGAGATTCATTAGGAGCATACTTTTGCATGAATTGATTCATTTTGAGTAATTCTGATTGCAACTCCTCGTGATTTCGTTTCATAAGATTCCTTTCTTCATTTTGTTTTTCCTTTAACTCGGTTATTTCTTGTTCTTAAATTTGTACAACCTCATTACATGAATCTTCTACAACAATATTTTCTATGGAAGATTTATTATCCAATAGAACTGAAGGAGTTGGACCAAGTCCTAAACCACGAACATACCCACTCTTCTCATTTCTCAACACTTGAGAACACACATCACCTTCCTAAGCAACATTGTGAGGAGGTTGGTCTGTAGATCTTTTATTATTATTCATCCTTTCATTTATCGTGTCCATGTAATTGAATAGACAACAAATCCAATTTGAAATTTGTTCATTCACTTGTAATGTTTATTCTAAATTGTTTCATGATTTAAAAAATAATGTTGAGAATAAATCTTACGATTTCCTTGGCAGAATCGTCACCAAGCGGTCTACCATCTACATGTTCTTATGAGTTAATTAGAAATTTTTTTCTCGTGTATGCTCTATTTCGTTTTCAACCTAAGCAGTAGAATTGATGCGAGATATGCATGACAAAAAAATCTTTTGAAAAATTTACCTACTCATGCATTTATGTAGCATTAATTTTGGATCCTCTTGTGTGAGACATCTTTTGATTGGCCCTATTGTTTATATTTGTTTGGGTATGCCTCAATTGTTGAAATATTTAAATAATATCTTACAAGTTATAAATAAAATGTACCATCACTAAAATGAACACATAGTTAAAATAAGAAAGTAGGTATGTTTTCAAGATCTTTTTATACTTTTGCTTTATCGGAAAGCTATTAAGAGACTTGATCACTCCATTTATCTCTCATGCGATTTGGTCTATTTTTCAGCAAAGAGTCTTTAGTCTTATATTTTGACATATACTCACCTTTGATTTCACAATTCTAGTCTTTTCATTTCTTCCCTAGTGACTTTAAGACAAACGCTTCTCCGTGTTTTGGAAAAGAGAACTTCTTATGTAAAATAAAAGTAAATATACATAAGATAATATCATAAACAAATTGAGTTTATTCACATAATAATAATAATACTAACTCATACCCTTACAAAATCCACCAATTTTTTCTTTTGCTCGTTGTCAAAATTTATCCAATCATCTATATTTGGAGGTGTTAATTCTGGAGTTCTCGCAATAATTCCTAGAAAGCTAGCAAACTTTTTGCCCTCTTTTCCAATAGATTGGTTATGACTATTAAATGGCTCATCAATTTTCTTTTGAGGAGGAAGTTTAACATCTTTTACAAAAGTAGGACCATGAATCATTCTTCTTCTAAGTTTACCTAGAATGATAAAAAATAGAAAGCTTGGGAAACTATATCCATCATTTGGAGATGACGAAGTCACTATTCCATCGCCCAGCAAAAGGAAAAACAAACCAAGTAGACATAGGCGTAATTCCATGGATGCAACTATATTTTCCATTAAGTTGTTTTTTCTTCTTTGTTCTAATGTTAAGTAGATAACTTCTACTTTAATCACAGGTCCTGTGATATTTCGTGCTAGGATATTCTTATCATAATGGATATTTTTCTAATATAATGTTGCCATTATAGAAGCCACAAACATTATCTGATATATTTCAAGTAAGAACAAAAGGATTTATGATTTATGTTACACTCTATGAATGAATTCCATCTCAGCTATGTCACCAACACATTACAAATACAATTCTTATAATCCAGTGCATGAGAGACTATATTCCACATCCATAATGAGATATTAAGGTACTAATTAAGGAACTACCAGACAAGATGTTACTATAGTATATGTCAAATAAATTATTCCATTTACAAAGATCAAAGTAGATAGTTAAGCAACCTGATGGGAAAGGAGAAAAAGCCTACATTATAATACTTTTGCTGCTCGTTTTTGATAAAGGTGAGCAGTCACAAGTTGATCAGAATAAAATAAAGAAACATTACAACATGGGAATTAGAGTTTCAAACTCTAAAACAAATTAGAAACATCGTAGTTGAGTCTTCTAGAATGAGTATTTATATTGCAAGAAGGATTGCAAACCGATGAGAAGTAAGTTATCCAAAAAGAGTACCATATTCTAGGAAATCATTTTTAGTCGATGAGAACTGATAGCATCTGAAACATCTCCTTACTAGAGGTATCATATGGTTTTATCCCAACATCTCATAATTCATTAAAGTCTTCTATTAAACGATGAAAAGAGACATCAATATTATTTCCAGAACCTTTTGGTCCAGGTATCAGCAAAGAAAGAAAGAAGAACTCTAACTTCATGCACACCCATGGTGAAAGATTGTATGACATTAAAATAACTGATTATGTACTATGAATCGTTTGCATTGGTCCAACTAGATTAAACCCATCAGAAGATATTCCTAAAGTAACAAGGTCAATTTAAATATAAATTTTTACTTTAATCGTTCAACTCATAAAATTCATAGACCCCCAAAAATATCAAATTATCAAACTTATGTTATCAACAATTAATATTAATTTCTCTCGTAACTTCATCGTCATAAATTTGCCTCTTTAAATAGCAAGACCAAAACACCTATATGTTCACAGAATTGAAAAAAAAACCAAAATCTTCCTTTTCTCGCCCAATTAATGATGGATCAAAACCAAACAAAATCCCTCTTTCTACTGATTCTCTTTGTTCTAGTGAATGAGCTATCGGGGGAATAGTCTCCATTTACAAGACATCATTTCCAACATTCAACAAAACCCCATCATGTTCGGTCGTAATAGGTCTCCATGAACGATCACTAACTTCAAATATCATAATAGAAAATCAAGAAATGGAGCAAGTGATTCAAAACTCTTCTTGTACTAGCACAAATAGTGTTGGAGGGGATAGTGATAGCCGTGGAAACGGATACATGCATGCACTTGTCTAGAATTAGTAATAATTCTAATAAATATTAAAGCCTAGTGGAGGCAAACCTAGACTCTATCCCAACCCCGAATAATGATAATTTGGCCCCTACATTATCCTGGGAGCAAAAAACATACTTTCCCATCAATCTTAAATAATCTACCACCCAATAATCTCACATTTCTTATGCAAAGCCAATTTAACTATCGTAAGGGATCATCTCCATCACATCAACGATGTAAATAACACAAATAAAATTAAAGAGTCTGATTTGGTAGACGTTATATTTGCCACGTATTACTAAAGTATAAAGGTCAATGTAAATATTAATTACTAATTTAATATTTCAACGCATAAAACATATAGACCCCAAACAATATAGTATCCACAATTAATATTACTTTCTCTAGTAACTTCATCGCCATAAATTTACCTCTTTAAATAGACAGACAAAACAAAGTATATATATCTTCACACTATTGGCAAAAAAAACAAACTCTTTCTCTTCTTGCCTAATCCATCATGGATCTAAACCAAACAAACTACATCTTCCCACTAATTCCCTTTATACTAGTGAATTAGCTATCTACAGGATTAGTCCCCTTTTACATGATGTTATTTCCTGCTTTCAACACAAATTCATCATCTTAGCTCATAACGGGGCTTCAAGAACGATAGCTAACTTTGAATATCTTAACAGAAAATCAAAATAAATGGTTCTAGTGTTTCAAACTTATCTGTTCTAGAACAAATAGTGTCAGAGGGGATAATGGTCTTCGTGGATAAGGATACATGTGCAGTGCACGTTTCCAAAACTACTAATTCTTATAAACTTAAAATCCCAGAACTACTAATATGTTATATTTGTCACGTATTAGTACTTCTGGACTTTAAAGTTTAGAAGTGTAACAACCATAAAAATTGAATAGAATAAATAATTAAGGTGAATTATTTATTATTTAAAATCTGAAATTTTAAGGGCATAATGGTCCTTTCACTAAACTAATTAACTCAGGTTTTTATTTAAATTAATAAGCAGTCCTAGAGTAACTAATTCCCAAACAAAAACTCCGATTATTTGACTACTCTCTCACACGATCTCTCTCACGATTCATCCTTCTCTCCCTCACGTTGGTTCTTCCAAAAACAACAAACAACAGAAGTAATATCAAGAGTTCCTCACACTTGAAGAACTCACATGAAAATTTTAAGAAAATCAACGCAACCAAAAACGTTAAGGCAAAGAGAAGTTGTTCGTTGAGTGGGGTGGACGTTGAGGTAGCTTGGACTGATTTTGGAAAGGGTTTTGGGCAAAAAATTCATTGTTTGAACATCAATTAAGTTATGGGTTTCTTCTCTCTTGGTCCCTTTCCCAAGAGACCCCTTAAGGTTCAGGATATTCATTCCGAAAACTAGGGTTGTTCCCCATTACATGTCCCCGTCACTAGCTCCCATTGAATTATAGGTTGGGTATATTTGCTGGTACAAAGTAGGGATGAAATGTGTTTTCGTGATGTTTATGTTTAAGTATGCATGTTTGGAATTATCATAATATTGAATATCTTGTCCCAAATCATGTGAAAAAGTGATGTGTGTGTGCAACGTGTGGCAATGAATTTAGTCACTGTTGGAGATGTGAAATGGCATGTTTAATCCTTGTATTTTATTTGCAAAATTTGTATACAACGTGATGTTCATTGTAGTGAATCGTTAGTGATTGAATAACAATCTTGTAGCCAAACAAACCTATGAAAGATGCGCTTAAAAAAGTGTTAAAATGGTCTATGAATTTCCTTAGGAGTTCAAGTGAAAACATTGATAAAAATGAATTATGAAATGACCAAAATTTCCAGAATGCAATGTTAATTAAGACTAAAGTTTAATAAAGGAATCTGGAAATTTAATAAATTGTAAAAGGAGTGAGGACACCAGGATTCAAACTTGTGACCTCACCCGTGTGGAAATTGTAACTCCCGAAAGGAAGAAATGAAAAAGTGGGGTTGTGGGGAATCGAACCTGGCTACTAGCTTGAGAAAGGAGAGGAATGATTTAATTAAATTAAATGGGAGGCGTGGGGATCGAACCCACGACCTCCAGGTATCTAGTGAAAGAAGAGAATTAAAGAAAAAGAAAGTGTGAGGAGTGGGAATCGAACCCACGACCTAAGGAATAGAAAGGAGAGAAGCAAAATTAATTAAGAAAAATGAGGTGAGGCTGTGGGGCTCGATCCCACAACTTCACTACCAAAAACGCTTAGCCTAGCGAAATTTAAAAATAAAATAAAATAGGAGGCTATGGGGGTTCGAACCCACCACCTCACAGCCTCTAGCGAATTTAAATTAAAATAAGGACGATGTGGGGGTTCGAACCCACAACCTCCCTATTCCAGCTAAATAAATAACAAAAATAAAAGAGGTTGTGTGGGTTTGAACCCAAAACCTCTTGGTTTGAGCGAAAATGAGCAATGTGATGTTAATAAAAATAAAAAAGGGGTTGTGGGGGTTCGAACCCACAACCCTTTGTCCAAATTTAAGAGGAAAACCAATTAGAGAATTAAAGATATATTATTAATGTAGATGTAAATATAGAGTCCCAATATCATGGAGATTAAAAATCAAATCAATGAAAAGGTAAATTGTTATCCAAGAGATTTGAACTTGGGTTCCCTTGCCCAAACTTCGGTATTGATACATAAGTCATACGTGAACAAAATATCCAAGAATAATGCCACCTACTTAGATCAAATCGAGATCTTGGCATATATAAAAGATACATAAGTCTTGTACTAAATCTTAGGAATGTACGAATCACTTTACAAACTATGAATGAAGCCCCATGGCTTATATGTATAGACACATAAGTCCAACATACGCTCCAAAGTAAGTGAACCTAAGATGTATATAATAAAATGATGAACCCTAGAAGGTTAAGTGTGAGTGTAAGATACACTAAATGGCCAAGTGCATTGGCATATAATGAGATGAACAATGAAATGATAAAATGAACAATGAAATGATGAAACTCTAGAAGGGTTAAGTAAGGGTGTGAAACACACAAAATGGTCAAGTTCATTGGCATATGATGAAATGAACATTCACGTAATAAGAGATGAGTAACTATGAAAAGCAAAAGTACTAATGCTAATGAATATGGTGACAACATGATATGAGGCTAATGTAAATGATGAGAGCAATATGAAATGAGCCTAAGTAAATGGTACCAATACGTACTCAACTATGAGAGTGTAAGATAATGAAGAGACCAGTCTTTATGAACACTCTAACGAGAGTATTGAGATTAACACACTCAATACTAATGATGAGATGAGAAATCATCTAATGAGCTATGATGTCCTCATACTAAAAGTCAGCTTCCACGACGTATGAGATGAATGTAATGGAACTTTATACTGAGCACCAATAGACTGGCTATGAGTGGTGATACCTTATTTTGGGAACGGGCGGAGGTTCATGTACCTCTCATGAGATGAGACTGTCCGGCCTGTCGGGTATGTTTCTCTTATATCTTCTAGTCTTCGAACCTATACAACCAATATAGGGATGTGGCGAAGTTAAATTCCCATGTATGCTAGCATGTTATGTATCATTTTGCCCGGTGTTTCCACCTCTTTTCGGTGTGGGAGAGACAATGGATTTCATGATGCTCACATGATCTATGTCGGTTAGAGTTAAAGTTCCCAATGAATGAATGAGGCCTCAAATGATACACATAATGAAATAAATAATACCAAAGGTGTTAGGATAGGATAATCAAAAGGTGAGTTAGATTCAATTAATGACATTAGGTCATTCTTGGTCATTGCACAACGAACCTAATGAAACTCTTAAACTACATTCTAGGTATAGCTGATGTTTACACTGGCCTATGAATGAAATGAAATGGAGTACGTATGAATGAACGAAGTAGGCTCTGTGTTTGATAATGAATACCCCCTAGATCTGTTGAGCCCTCATTTCTTAGATGTCTTGATGTTAAGTCCATGATTCCAAGGTCTCATTGTATATGAATGAATGATATTAAAGAAGTTATGTGCTACATGCAAAATGTGTTGTATGTTATATGATATGTGCTATGTGTAATGTTATGTGTTGTGTGAAAATGTGAAAAGTATGATGATGCATGTTATTCTCATGGCATAACTTTCCTATTCCAAATCTGGAAAGCTCACCGACTTTTCTAATCCAAATCTGGAAACCTTCCTAATCTCAAATTGGCAAGTCAACTGACTTGACTTCCAAAAATCATGTTGTTAGGAAAGAGTTATTCTTTCTCATGCATGTCCTTGGTGTGTGCGTGCATATACCCCTACTTAGTACAAGTGTGTACTAACCCTATACAAACTCTACTATTTTAGGTGCAGGCACAGGTGGACGATAGAGCTACAAGATCTTCGATGCAGTTATCTGGACGTTCAACATTCATACGGCTTTGGAAGGTCCTCAAGCTTTCGAGGATGTTCTGTTTTACATTCTAGCTTAGTTTTATAGTTGATCTAGTGGAGCATGTTCCACTAGCGTTTCTTTCCTGTTTTTATTCAGACTATGTATTGGTGCAATTTTCGCAATTACACACTTAATAAGAATTAAACTATTTCTTTTAGTTTCTTATCTCTTAATGTTAGATGGTTGATGTTGAACAATTACGTATTAATGAGAATGTTTTTATAAGTATGTTTAGAAACAAATAGTTTCAAATTTTCCGCTAAAAGTTAACCTATGTAAAGTAAAAATGACGTAAGCAGGCTTGTCTGCGACCTCTGAGAGGTCAACAACGCCGGTCTCTTCTGGGATCTAAATTTTGGCCGTGAAAAGAAGTATTAGTAGTTCTTAACACGTGGATTGCACGTGTGTCCGTCTCCACGGTTATCACTATCCCCCTCCCACACGATGTGTGCTAGTTCTTATGAGTTTTGAATCACTAAAACCAATTTTTTTTATTTTCTATTAAGATATTCAAAGTTAGTGATCGTTCTTGAAGCCCCATTACGACCTAAGATGATGCGTTTGTATTGAATCTGGAAATGACGTCAAGTAAATAGGGGATATTCTTGTAGATAGGTCGTTCACTAGAATAAAGGGAATCAGTGGGAAGATGTAGTTTGTTTTCTTTTGATCCATGATGGATAGGGCGAGAAGAGGTACAGTTTTTTTTTGGCTGATAGTGTGAACATATATATACCTGTTTTGGTATGGATACTTAAAGAGGTAAATTTATGGCGATGAAGTTAGGAGAGATAGTAATACAAATTGTAGATACTCTAAACTTAAAAATTTTGATATTGATTTTGGTGTATAGGCTATATGGATTGAGATATTAAATTAGTAATTAAATTTTAAATTGACCTTTCTGCTTTAGGAATAAGAGGCAAATATAACGTCTATCAAACAGGCTCTTTCATTTTATTTGTGTTTTTGACATGTGAAAGGTCATTTTGCATTTTATGTTATGGGGATTATACCTTAAAATAGTTTAATTGGCTTTCTAGAAGGGATATGAGATTACTCGATGGTAGATTATTTAGAATTTTTTTAAACTAACAATTATTTAGGATTGATGGGAATGTAAGTCTTTTTCTCTGAGATAATGTAGGGGCGAAAATATCATTAGTTGGGGTTGCAGTAGATTCTTTCTTTGCCTCCACTGGGCTTTAAAATTTATAAGAATCAGTCATTCTATACACGTGTGTCCGCCTCCATGGATATCCTTATCCCCTCCAACATTATTTGTTCTAGTACAGATTTGTAATGAATCACTTGATCCATTTCTTGATTTCTATTCAGATATTTAAATATAGTGATCGTTCTTGGAGCCCCATTACGACCCAAGATGATGGACTTGTACTGAAAGCTGAAAATGATGTCATATAAATGGGGACTAATTCCGTAAATAGCCCATTCACTAGTATAAAGAGAATAGGTGGGAAGATGGAGTTTTTTGGTTTTTATACTGATTGATTGGGAGAGAAGAGGAAGTTTGTTGTTTTTGTTGATAGTGTGAACATATAGGTGTTTTAGTCTTACTATAAAAGAGGTAAACTTATGGCGATGGAGTTACGATAGAGAGTAATATTAATTGTAGATATTTTTAATTTGGAAATTTTCATATTATTCGGGGTCTATAAATTTTATTGGTTGAACTATTAAATTAATAATTGATATAACATAAACTTTCTGCTTTAGGAATACGTGGTAGATATAGCGTTTACCAAATCAGGCTCTTTAGTTTTAAATGTGTTATTTACATGTGGAAGGTCATTTTGCAGTTTATGTGATGGAGATGGTCCCTTAAGATAGTTTAATCGGTTAGGGATGTGAGATTACTAGGTGGTAGATTATTTAGGATTGATGAGAATGTAAGTTCTTTTCTCCCAAGATTATGTAGGGACCAAGTTATTATTACATGGGGTTGGGGTAGAGTCTAGGTTTGCCTCCACTTGCCATTTAAGTTTATAAGAATTAGTAGTTATTGACACGTGCATTGCCCGTGTGTCTCATGCGAACTTGTGCGAAGTTATTATATATATACTAGATAGGCATTAATGCTTGTTCTAAGCACGGGACCAATATTTAAATTTCGGATATAATTTTACTTGTGTTTGATCTACCTAAAAAATATGTTTTAGAGATCCAATGTAGCAATACATAATTTTAAATAAACTTAATTTCAAAAACACAATGTCCATAATTTTTAAAAATCACATTTCTTAGCTTGCACAACAATAAAATTAACATCAAATTAGAAACAAGTGATATGCACCATCATTTTTCTTTCCCATTTCAACAACTAGATCAATAGTACATTGGTCAAACATTCACAATTTAGTATCCACATTCAAAGCTTATCAAATGCATGCATTATAAGAAGGCAATCGATTATCATTACATAGATATTGAATGCACTACAGAAAATTTACTTGTAATTTCAGAATTGACAATTTATTCTATGATACAAAATCAAGAATCAATACATCATAATCAAGTGCTAACACTACTCCAAAAGCGAGTTTTGTAACCATCTCAATTAAAATTGAAGATATTGGAGCAAATAATGGAGAGGATGTGATGTACCCTATAAGATGTGTGATTAACTTTTTGTTGTTCGTCTTGTACTCAAACATACTTAGAACAAAACTTTGAACATCTTTGTACGACAACAAAGTTTAAGAACATTTTCACAACTAGTAAATTAAAACTCCTAGCGAAACTAGAATCAGAAACAGATTTAAAAAATATATACGAAATATTTTTCTGAAAGAAGAATTATTGTTAATATATGTCTAAAGAATCTTACTGATTCAACAAACTTTGCAGAAACATGAAGTTAGCAAGTTTAATGAACCAGTGAAGAACAAAAGAATAGAACAACTGAAATTAATTCACAAATCTAAAATTTGTAAAGCACGTACCTGTCACGACCCAAAACCGAGCCGCGACTGGCACCCACATTTACCCTCCTATGTGAGCGAACCAACCAATCTAAACCTTAACATTTCAATTTAATATCAACATAAAGCAATGCGGAAGACTTAAACTCATTAATAAAAGACAATTCAATAACTTCTAAAATTCAACATCTATTATTTCCC